>NW_017689134.1:5167-5878 GCF_001879085.1 Nicotiana attenuata
GCAATGCTTCTGATTCTTTCCCTGATTTGGCCCTTTTCTTGGAGTAGTCGACTTATCTGTTGGGTACGAGCCTCTAGCACCTGAACATCCTGGAAGTGAAGGTCTTGTAACAATTTTATTTCCTCTTCCATCTCAGCGATTAACCCATAGCATTGTTCCCTCTCGGCCTGAAATTCTCTGTCCCGCCGAGCTGCCTTTTCTTCAAGAGTATTCATTTTTCTTTTCATGTTAGCAATGGTTCCCTCGTAGTTTCTTTTCATTTGTTGTACGAACTGGGCTCATTCCTCAGTCTTCTTTGCCCATTGTGCTCGAAGTCTTGCTATGTTCCCCTCGGATTTATCCAATTCTTCCTGACAGTCCAAGACTTGCTTCTTTAACCCTTTTATCAATCTCTCGTCGGATAGACTCCTTTCTTGATTCCTGGCATCGATTTTCATTTGTTGAATTTGGGCCTTGAGAGCTTCATTCTCCTGGGCCAATTTCTTTTTATCACCTTCATCGGTTGCGGCTTGCAAGTTGTTTTCAAACCGAAGTTCCTGAACCTGTTTTTCCAATGCTCCTATTTGGGCCCTGTACTCCTTTTCTTTGGCTAACCAATCCCATTGCACCTGGGCCTCGTTGGTGAATTGTTGTACATGTGACCTTTTGACGGGTCTCTCAGGAATTTGAAATCTTTTACCAAACCAGACCAAGTATTTGGGATCTACCTCG
>NW_017689135.1:0-847 GCF_001879085.1 Nicotiana attenuata
CATTGTTAGTTTAAGCACAGGTAGTGAAACAGATGTATGAAATAGATTGCAGACAACAGATGCAATATTGCAGACATAGTTGCAGAACACAGGTACAGAACATTGCACTGCGGCCCGCACAAACAAGAGTGCGGTCGCGTTGGAGGCACCGCGGACCGCGCAAAGGCGACCCCGGTCCGCACTGGGCAAAGGCCCAGAATATCATATCTCTGAATCTCCCCGGCACGGTCCACACAAAATGGGGTCGCGGCCGCGGTGGGCCAGCGCGGACAGCGCAAAAGTGCAATGCAGCCGCGCTGGAACAAATAAACTTGCAGTCATATGAACACCGCGGTCCGCACAGAAAGGCAACGCGGACCGCGTAAGAGCACCACGGACCGCGCTAAGGCGACCGCGGGCCGCGGAGACTAGGGTTCACGGGCACTAAGTTAGGGTTTCATTTTTGCCATTTTTGTTCAAATTTTTATTCCTACTTTGTCCCTACTCAATTGCCCACTCAATATGCACATTAAGCAGCCCAGAACTAACATGGAAACTAATCTAAACTAACAAAATAAAGAAAAACAGGAAGAACCAGAAGTTATGGGCTAAATGTAACAAAATAAAACAAAAATTAATCAACTAAATGAACAAGAGATGAGTGAAACATTACCGAATGTAAAGATGAAGTGCAATTAAACAATCTTAAGCAAGAATTACGGACTCAGTAAAGAATGAATAGTAATTTTAGGCTCTGAGAGTTTAGAGGTCGAAAAGGGTAAAAGGTAACCCGTTGGGGTCTATTTATAGACAAGTCGTGGGTCCCATACTCACCCACCAGTGCGGCCGCACAAAAGAGAACCGGCGG
>NW_017689135.1:5145-5878 GCF_001879085.1 Nicotiana attenuata
TCACTTGGTAGAGCACCCTTAGGTCGAGTATTCAACGATTGAGAGATTTGGCCTAATTGCACCTCCAAATTCCGAATAGAGGTATTGTGGGAAGCCAATTGAGCATCAGAGTCTTGGTTCTTCTTCATCATTTGTTCGAACATCATTTCTATTCTTCCCATATCACTACCCGAAGAACTAGACCCTTGAGATTGAAACGGAGGCGGATTGTTCGGTTGTTGATACATCGGGGCCTTTGAAAACCTTGCCCCCGGTTGCCTTGATTTCCATTGTTATTCCACCCGCCTTGACCATTGTTGTTATTCCAATTATTATTGTTCCCGTTCCAATTGCCTTGATTGTTACCTTGGTTACCCCAATTGTTGTTTTGATTGTTGTTGTTCCAATTGCCACCACCTTGTTGTTGGTTGTTATTATTCCAATTACCGCCACCTTGTTGATTGCCCCAATTTCCTTGGGGGCGCCATTGTTGATTCCCTTGATTTCCTCTATTCCCTTGGTAGTTATTGACATATTGACATTCCTCGCTTTGATCATCATAGAACTCATTCGAATAACCACCACCATCATTGTTGTTGTCAAATTGCTCACAATTACCTTGAGGTTGTTGTTGCCCTCTTTGCCTCCTTTTTAACATAGAAACACCTTACATTGCGTTGACTTGACGCAAGTTTTGGATGTGTTGCAATTGCGCCTTCGCAATTGATTCATAGTTGTTGTAAGCTCGGCAATA
>NW_017689136.1:0-1280 GCF_001879085.1 Nicotiana attenuata
GCAAAGGGGTTGATAGTGTTTGGATAGTGAGAAAGGAAGCCTTCTTCATCCCAATCGGAGAACACTAAGGCTATATAGAGGATCCAACAGAGTACCTTTTTGACTACATTTGCATTGACAATTGTTTCAGGGACATTTCCTTTGATGTATCCCAAGTACAACGCACTCTTTTGACAATACTCTTGTTGTAATGTATGGACCTTTCCAATCTGGAGCAAATTTTCCTTCAACTGTTCCAACTCTTTGTTTTATTTCCTTTAAACTTAATCTTCTTTGCATTTCGACTCTTGATTCATTATTTTGAAGTCTGACAGCGTTTTGGGATCTGGGCATGAAGCATGTCATGTTATTGAAATCTACATTTAACAGAACTGAAAAGAGAATAAGAAAAATGAAAAGATTAAGAAAAGAGACATTCCTGGACAATGAAATATTAATTTTATTTAGTATTTTTTTTTATTTTTTTATTTTTGAATTTTTTGTAGTTTTTTTTTTTCTTTTTCAATTTTGAATATAGAATGGTTTACATCGGAAAGAAAGACAATAAAGTAAAACATCCGGATCACACCCTGAGATAATCCGGACGCAGAAAGGATAGCAAGACTGGCTACCGAGACTCCCGTCTGATAGGGAAATTTCATGCTTGGCAACCGTTTTTTTGGCTTTTCTTCTGTTTCGGCAATGGCTGCAATAGCCTTTAGTGTCGGATCAAATTCCTCAGCTTCACAGATCATTCCGACTATTTGCCCGATGTTGTGAGCAGGCAATAGATCGTTCATCACATCAGGAGCTTCTTCATCCAGAAAAAACAATTCTTTCAGCTTCGATCAAATCTTCAACTGCCCTTTTGAGGGTCCAACAGTCCTCTGTACTATGTCCCATTGCTCCAGAGTGGTATTCACATATAGCATCAGCTCAGTGCGAGGGGGCCTCGGGGTTCGGCCGGTTCGGGGCCACTAGCTGCAATAAATCTAGCCTGATTAGCTTTTGGAACAAGCTTGAATATGATTCACCAATAGGGGTGAACTGATTCTTTTTGAAAGGCTCTCTTGGGCGAGGATTATACTGGGGAACATCTGGTTAGGGATTATATGGAGCTTGGTAAAGATGGGCATTTATGGGAGGTGGAGCTCGGTTTTGTGTATAATGTTATGGCTGCGTGTAAGATTGCGCGCTCATCACCGCATAGGGAGGCGGTGCCACAGCATAAGCATCATCTTGAAGGGGATAATAGTGTGGTGGGACGATAGGAGGCACATATGATTGGCTAAATGACCTGC
>NW_017689136.1:5433-5878 GCF_001879085.1 Nicotiana attenuata
TTCTCTTTCATTTTCTTTTTCTCTCTTTTTTTTCCATCTTTTCTCTTCTCGTTTTTTTTCATTTTCTTTGCCTTTTCCTCCTTTTTTTTATTTCTCTTTTTTCTTCTCCGTTTTTTTTCATTTCATTTTTCAATAACACTTCCAGGTTCCAAAGAGGGTAATCAAAGAATGGGAGCTGGCTCAAAGGGTTTGCAAAGGGTTGATAGTGTTTGGATAGTGAGAAAGGAAGCCTTCTTCATCCCAATCGGAGAACACTAAGGCTATATAGAGGATCCAACAGAGTACCTTTTGACTACATTTGCATTGACAATTGTTTCAGGGACATTTCCTTTGATGTATCCCAAGTACAACGCACTCTTTTGACAATACTCTTGTTGTAATGTATGGACCTTTCCAATCTGGAGCAAATTTTCCTTCAACTGTTCCAACTCTTTGTTTTATTTCC
>NW_017689137.1:0-412 GCF_001879085.1 Nicotiana attenuata
GTGTTTGATCTTGAAGGTTTCGCACATGGCTTTCATCAAATCACTGTTGAGGTTGGAACCGTTGTCAGTAATGACTGATTCTGGGATCCCGAATCGACAAATGATACGGTCACAAACAAAGTCTGCCACGACTTTCTTGGTCACTGCTCTATAAGATGCTTCTTCAACCCATTTAGTGAAATAATCAATTGCTACTAGGATAAACCTGTGCCCATTTAATGCGGCAGGTTCGATTGGTCCGATAACATCCATTCCCCATGCGGCGAACGGCCATGGCAAGCTTGTTGCATTAAGCTCCTTTGGAGGCACTTTTATCATGTCTGCATGGATCTGACAGCGGTGGCACTTTTGAACATACTGGATGCAGTCCGTTTCCATAGTCATCCAAGAACTACCGTGCCGTGGAGTACTC
>NW_017689137.1:5250-5878 GCF_001879085.1 Nicotiana attenuata
GGTGTAAACCGTCTTGGTCTGACTCTCTTGTTGAAGGCTCTGGTCATTCTGTTCTGGTAAAGTTGACCATGGCAAACCGCGTTCATTCTCTTTCCATCTATGAGAGCTAACTGTTCGTAACGAATCTTTACCCATTCTGCATCTTCGATTTCTGCTTCCTGTATGATTCTTAGGGATGGAATTTCTACCTCGGCGGGGATGACCACTTCCGTACCATAAACCAGCATATAGGGAGTTGCAACAGTCGATGTGCGGACTGTGTTGTGATACCCTAACAAAGCAAATGACAGCTTCTCATGCCACTGCTTATGCTTTTCTACCATCTTTCTCAATATCTTCTTGATGTTCTTATTGGCGGCTTCTACAGCTCCGTTCATCTGAGGCCTGTAGGCTGTGGAATTCTTGTGTTTGATCTTGAAGGTTTCGCACATGGCTTTCATCAAATCACTGTTGAGGTTGGAACCGTTGTCAGTAATGACTGATTCTGGGATCCCGAATCGACAAATGATACGGTCACAAACAAAGTCTGCCACGACTTTCTTGGTCACTGCTCTATAAGATGCTTCTTCAACCCATTTAGTGAAATAATCAATTGCTACTAGGATAAACCTGTGCCCATTTAATGCGG
>NW_017689138.1:0-391 GCF_001879085.1 Nicotiana attenuata
TTTGATGAAGCGAATTCAAGCCAAGGGGAAGATTTTATTATTTTGTGGCTTTGAATTTATTTCCTTTGTATTTTTTAGGAAACCCATAGTCCCTATAGGTTTTAGGAAAACCCATTGTCCTAATAGATTTGGGAAAGGAAAACCTATAGTCCTTGTCAAATTGGGAAACCTTTCTCATATATGTTTGGGACCTTTTGGGATCTATATATATAGGGGTTGTAGTTGGGGATTCTATAGATTGTACTGTGCTTTTCTTCTCATTCATAGTGAAAAACTCTCTATGCTATTGCCCCGAGGATTAGGCTTAGCCGAACCTCGTTAAATCCTTGTGTTGATTTTTCTTCTCTATTTGCTTTGTGTGTGATTGTGTGCTAATTAACCCAAGATATTC
>NW_017689138.1:5116-5878 GCF_001879085.1 Nicotiana attenuata
AAAGGAAGTATTAAAGGTGGGCTATCGTTGGCCCTATTGGCCCATGTTCAGGCTTGGGGTAAGATTCAGGATTTTGCTTTGTATAGATGCGGGCTCCAAGGGAAGTGATTCGGCGGGTTGTTCACTAAGGGGGTATTCATGTGATGGAAGACTCATGGAGTTGATTATATTCGGGGCCAAGTCAGAGCGGGTGGCTCTTAGCAACGGCCCTAGTGGATTCAAAGAGGTCAAGTGTGGTGCCTAATGGTTTTGAGCCTATAGGTACAGTTAAGAACCAAGCTTGGTGGCAGTCTATGAGAAGAGGCACAGAATGTTCTATGATGTTTTGACTTGCGATGTGGCAATTGGGAGGTACGAAATGGTTCATGGGATTTGAGACAGCATGGTCTCGTAATTCAAGGCCACTCGAGATGAGTGCAAATGGAGTATGTTATGTGTTGGATGGAGTTAGTATTATCTTTAAGGCAATCCAGGATGAATTGGAAAAGGTAGATTGATTGGCCATAGTTGAAATTGGCATATTGATGTTAGTGATCAGTTTCCTTCAGCGTGATCAAGTTATGCAAGTAATTGTGACGGTACGTATCAGGCTTGTCAGCCGCTGTAATTGATGTTATTCAGAGGCATTCTACTGTTATGGCTTGTTATGTGGAAACAGATTCCGGAAGGGCTAGTGGTGGCTTAGACCACTACTTGAAACTTTGCATATTCTACAGTTTTGAGTAATTTGCCTATGTGTTGCTATGATTCTCCTGAAGTGAG
>NW_017689139.1:0-634 GCF_001879085.1 Nicotiana attenuata
TCTTGATCCAGCTTCAATAAAGATTGCACTGTGTCCGGTAAAGAACTAGTATCTCGGCGACGATATCCTCATCGGAGATGAGCGGGTGGCTGAGCGTTATCGCGAGCTAATTTCACCACTGAATGTTCCATTTTCATTAGAGAAAGGGAACTAACTACACGAGTCGCCCTCATAGCTTCGGATTCCCAAAGAGAGTAAAATAGAAGAGTCCGTCGACTCTTTTTAGTTTTAGAAGGACGTGGTAGAGGTGATAACCGTCACATGTGCCAAGGAGATGGGGATTGACATTGAATTCCCTCTTCTGGTTTTAATATAAATATCATCCATTATAATCTGATCTCTTATCGATTCTCCCATATTAGCTAGTTGATCAGCCACTGTGTTTCCCTCTCTGAAAGTAAGGATATCCTCTTATCTATCACAATTACACCCTTATTCTACTACCAGGGTAGCATTTCATCTCTTCTAATTGCTCCTAGTCTTAGACTCATCCATGTAATTCAAGCTATACTGAGCTTTTTATAACATATATAAACCATCAGCTCTCTGTTTGATGGGCTTAATACTGAGGTCTTACCTATTCTTATCAGCTTCTAACTCACCTTTTCTTATCCCTTATCCCCATATCCTAAAA
>NW_017689139.1:876-5877 GCF_001879085.1 Nicotiana attenuata
TGATTATCAATACTCCAAATTGGCCAATCATCCGTTCCACCATAAAAGCAAAGAGAAGGCTTGACAACTATATCTTCCTGACTGAAAAACATAGATCCTTTTACATTATTCATTACATTCATCTGCACAATTACATTATTTATTACATTCCTCTGCATGTTTGGGGAGTCTCATCTTCCTTCTTCTCCTCATAAACTTTCTGTCTTTTGAGTGTGCCTACTGAGACGATCGTTTCTTACATAGATGTTACTGATGATGTATCAATTTCTTTTATATGTCTGTCACTTTATCTTTGTAGTGTTGTCTGCCTATAATGAAGATGAATCAAAAACTTCTCATTCAACTAGATAGACCTCGGCTTTTCATATGAGGATGATCAATCATGACAACTATGTTGCAAAACTCAAAATATTGACTTTGAGTTCTTAATTTAAATAATTACTTCTTTTTTTTTGGTCATGACGTCCAGGCTGTTAGGCTCTTGGGTCCTCCAGCAAGATTTGAAGCATCAAAGTTGGAAGTCTTGTTAAAAGGAGAAGAAGTTGATACATACTCCACTATTGTGCCACGGACATATACCCTCTCCCATTGTGATTTTACTGCGAATCTCACATTAACCATCTCAAATAATATCCAATACGATCAGGTATGACATTTTGCATTTCTGAACGAGCAAGTGCTTATCCTTAAGCTGTGTCTGGTTTTGAAATTTTTGTAATTTGATTTCAATTCTCGTGCCACATTTTCGATATCAGTTGAAAGGGTGGTATAATAAGGATGATGTGGTTGCTGAATGGACAGAAGTGAAAGGCAATTTGTTTCTTGATGTCCACTGTTATGTGAGTGGACCGAATCCCTTACAAGAGCTGGCTGCGGAGTTCAGATACCATATATTCTCCAAGGAATTGCCGCTGGTAATTTCTTAAAATACTTGTGCCTCTCTTTATGTATGTGTTAAGAGACCAAAGCCCATGGTAAATGATTTATATGCTTTTTACTGGGATAAAAAGAAAGAAAAGTTTGATTGGAAAAATGTTCAGAAAATTACAAATTTGATTTGCATATAGCTGCATTAAGTTGCACCCTGCACGACACATTGATAAAACTCATAATATCTGCTTAGAAAGTATAGCTCAGGACACTGACCAAATAAAGGGGAGGTTATATACCTCTTGTCCAAGCAATACTTCTTGAATTATTTTACTGGCGCTAATATTAAATCCAGAAAATTGCATGGTCAGTGTACATGAGCCCCTCAAAACGGAAACGGACAGATAACTCAAATTCAAGAATATAATTGTTCTGTTTATGCCTTAGTCCTTAGCACAGGTTTTGGTACACAACCCTCTCTGTCAAGTTAATGTAACAAATGGCATAACTGAAAGTTATCACAATGTTAGGCTCATATTGCCTTTATGAAGTTATCCAAACAACTAAAGAGATGAGCTTAAGAAACTGCTCTTCTTACCAAATATGTCTTCCTATTTCCCAAAATTTTCCTACTCATGAATTTATTCTTTGAATTAGGAACCTGGTTGGAATTTCCTTTTGACTCTGTAACTATTCCAGTGTATTACTACTTGTAAACAAAATCAGTATATTGCTGCCAGTTCGATGAGCTTAAGGACTTCTTTTTCATTCAACTGCGGAACTGTAATTTGGTTTTTACCTCTAATTTTGTCTACAGTTTGCTTACCCTCTTAATTAGGATCGTGATTTTGAACTGCCAGGTACTTGAGGCTGTGCTCTATGGGGATTCAGATTTCTTCAAGGAGCATGAAGAACTAATGAATGCGATTGTTCGAGTCTATTTCCATTCTAGCTCGAAGAAGTACAATCGTGTAGAATGCTGGGGTCCTCTAAAAGATGCTGCTAAGGTAGCATAGAATTATGACAACGTCATCCCTAACTCCTTCAAACTTGTTTGGCTGTACGATCCATAAAGAACATCGAGACAAGGGAGTGCTTTTGAATTCAAACTTATTCTTTGGATTTAATACAACTTATTCTGGTTTTCCAGGGAAGACAAGGGGATCATATCAACAGTTTGTTATCGACAAGCAAGGAAGATTTTCACCCGCCAAAAATCCTAAGTGCAAAATCAATATTTCAAGCTCTTTTCACCTTCCTTCTCTAAGGTGAGAGACTGCAAAAGGGTTGATGGATTTTGGAAGGATCTCTGTTGAAACAGTACATTTTAAAGTCATGGGATCCTACATTCCAATGACTTGTAAAGACAAGAATTGTTTGCAAGGTCATTTTGATTCTTTTGTATGTATTGCATTCTTTCGAATGAGCTCTTGACTCACAATTCTTGTAAAACCACATGACTGTTTTCTCTCTTACATATCGATCAGTACTTGTTCCATCTATTGTGTCTGAATATAGGTTGCCCCTTTTCACCCTATTACTTGGGAGTTGGGATTGAATGTCCACTTATTATTTGCGAGATTTCTGAAAATCATAGTTTCTATACACAAACTGCTTGATCACTCAAACAGTCAAATATGAGATTTGAGCTTAGTTATAAGATGATATTTTCTTCTTCACTTTTGCTTTCTCCCTTTCCCCTTTGTTGGTATCTGATTATTAGAGTACACTAGAATGACTCCTGTTTAGTCATTGGCAATAGAATGAACTCATATCCTTATTGCCTTATGGTCTATCTAGGATTTTGCTTGGCAATATTCTTCATAGGTGCCCACTTCTGCCTTTTTCTGCCCTCTCAACTTGCTCTCTTACGACGAAAATGAGGATGAAAAGCAAAAACAAAACTACACAGCTACTTAACTTTTCTGGTAAGAATTTAAGTTACTTACAATGACAGTGCAAAAAACATGACACTATCAATGGAATTTAACAAGTGATAGGTCACTTATCTATTTTCCAGGTCACCATTTTAAGGTTGATACGAGGAATTACCTATTATTAGAGGTCAATTTAATGTGAAAAATCTATAAACTGCTAGTGCACTGAACCTAAACTTAAGATAGCCAAGTTTCTAAATAAACTTGAGCCTAGGAAACAAATATTTTCAACTTAGAATCATGCGACTTTTGATAAATAGAACTAGGTGGTAAATTCAGGAGTTCTTAGATTTCAAGGATTGAGTTCCATAGACTTTTAAATTGTCACGATCCAAAATCCAACTGTTGTGATGGCAACTAACCCAACCCGCTAGGTAAGCCAACTAATAACTATCCAATTCCAACAACCTTTAATGAGACAAATTAAACAAAAGAAATTATCCGGATCTTATACATTCCCCAAGGACTGGTAGTACAAATCATGAGCTCCTAAGAATAGAGTTTACAAAGCTGATATGAAGTAAATATATCTTCTGTTTGAAAAGTACATAAACAGAGTTTTATAAATCTAAGGCTACCATGAACAAACAAGAGGCAGCTACAACAGGGACGCATGTACATCTTCAAATCCAGCTCCCATCGAACACAGCAACAATAGCAACCAACATCTGCACGCAAGGTGCAGAAGTGTAGTATGAGTGCAATCGACCACATGTACTCAATAAGTAACAAATCTAACCTTAGGTTAAAAGTAGTGACGAGCTGAAACATAGGTCGGGTCCAACACCAATAACCAACAGCAGTTCATAACAATGTAAAGCAAATAACAAAAGAAGTAACTCGGAATTTAAACTGCTAAGCTTTTTCAAATTCCCGAAAATAGTTCCGCTTTTCAAGTATATCGGTGAAACCCAAATGCTTTACCGAAATCATCGAAAAATATGAGATAGTTTGAAAACTGCAATTTTTCTAAAAATCCCTTCCACAATAAATAAGATATTTCATTTTCTTTCGAGATAGCAAGTGTAAAGTATCTTTCTATGCTCATATACCAATATGTGTGAGAAGCCATGAATGACGTGATACCGGACAGCATGAGAAAAAATGCATCTTTATGCTTGTATGTCATGTGTGCATGTCAATGATATGTATCTCAGAGATGAATCATGTACTCACACTCTTAGAGTACTCAATCTCACCGTCTCACACTTTATGCTCATCTTGACCAATCACTCAGTACCGTATATGGCCAATATGGCCATGGAAGATCCATCCCGGAATATATACATCAACTGACCAACAATCACTTAGTACTGAGTAGGCCAATCCAGCCCGTGGAGAAGATCCATCTCCAGGTATATAATGCTTCGGACAAGATACATGACCAGGGAAGATCCATCACTCAATATAATCAACCGCGCTCACTAGGGGTGTGTACAGGCTCCAGAGGGCTCCTACAACCCAAGCGCTATCATAAACTCAATATAACTGTTATGGCGTGCAGCCCGATCCCATAACTGTCACTCATAATCAGGCTATCGGCCTCACTTAGTCATCAATCTCTCCGGTCTCACTCACGGGCTCACAATGTCATGAAAACTAGCCTGACAATAATGATATGATGTATCAATAAATAACAACAAAGACTGAGATATGATATGAATGAATGAATATGACTGAGCACGAAATATTAGCAAAATTAGTGAGATGACAACAAGAAATGACCACTATGGGTTCCAACAGTATCGGCATAAAGCCTAAGCATGATATCTAGCATGATTGACAGCTCAATTACTTTATCACTATGTGAAAACCCGGATATCAACAAAATAGGACCACTATAAAGTGCCATGGAAACAACGGAGTCACAATTCATATGGTGCACGCCCACACGCCCGTCACCTAACATGTGCATCACCTCAATACCAGTCACATAACACGTAAATTCGAGGTTTCATACCCTCAGCACTAAGTTTAGAAGAGTTACTGTCATGACCCAAAATCAACCGTCGTGATGGCGCCTATCGTGGAACTAGGTCAACCTCTACTCCAACTCGTCACAATAACAATAATTTTTAAAAAAAATGGAAGCATTTAACATTAAAGAACCTTTTAACTAAACATAAATACAACCTAAGCACACAACTACACCCAAAACCCGGGTAAACGGGTCGACTCGTAGTACGAACTGAGC
>NW_017689140.1:0-1633 GCF_001879085.1 Nicotiana attenuata
CTCAAACATATGAGGATATCTGCTCCGCATCTCCCGCTCCGGTCTCCCCAGGTAGCCTCCTCCACGGGCCGACCTCTCCACTGCACTTTCACCGAAGCTATATCTTTTGATCTCAACTTTCGAACCTGACGCTCCAGAATAGTTGTTGGCTCTACATCATAAGTCAAATCACCCTCCAACTGAACCGTGCTGAAATCCAGAACATGGGACTAAGAGGTTTTAAGCTAAATTCAAGAAGATTTTCAGTACAAAAACTACGAGTAAAGTTCTTGTATTTGTTCAAGATTTTCAGAAAATCATGGAAATCATCATATGGGAATGTTATAAATTTGTTGAAGAAGAATTTTAATGCTAGAAAACAGAAAGATGAAAGCTATGACAGCAACAGGAATTTGGTCTCAAGAAAACAAGCTGATTATTCTATGTATGGAAATAGAAGTGATTTTAGGTTAAAGTCGTATACACGTTCAAATTCATTTTATGCTGAAGCTATAGCAGATTGTTTGGATTTTATTAAGAGGAATTCTCTTTCAATTTAAGAAAAGCCAGTCCTCAGCCATATAGAGCGGTAATACAAAGCTTCAACTGCGCGAATTCAAATTAATCGGACCAGTGATCTTAGATAATGGATGCTTGATGGAAAAAAAAGAAAAAGAGTCGTAAAGATCCCCAATCTTTGTAAATATTCAAATTCGGCCATTTCTCGGACCTTACGTACGTGAGTACGAAATGCCTCGTGTATCGAGATTGGGTTTGGTACTTGCATCGCGATGGTAGAATCCTCGAAGCTGTTGACACAAGGCTCGGGGATGATTATGTAGCTGAAGAAGCAAAGTGTCACGACCCAAATTTCCCACCGTCGGGACCGTGATGGCGCCTAACATTGCACTTTCTAGGCAAGCCAACGTTAGAGATATAATCACATTTTTCCGTTATATTTTCCATACTTAAGATTAACAAAAGCTGATTCAACAGAAATAAAAGTGAAAGAATATATTTAACTAATTAGCCTTATACTATTAATCAATCCGGAACAGTTACCACCCAGAAACTGGTGTCACAACTCACGAACGTTCTGTAATTAACTACAAACATGGGTTTGAAAGGAAAATACATCTGTCTCGAAGAAAGTAAAACAGAAATAAAGTAATGATAGGAGGAGACGCCAGGGCCTGCGAACGCCTGCAGGACTACCTTGGGTCTCCTAAATGCAGTAACAACAATCAACCTCTTGATCAGCCACTAGCTCCGAAATCTGCAAAGAAAGTGCAGAGTGCAGTATCAGTACAATCGACCCCATGTACTGGTAAGTGCCGAGCCTAACCTCGATGAAGTAGTGACGAGGCTACGGAGGGACATAACAATATATATAACCTGCAATAATTTATACTAAGACAGAAAGGAGATACAGAATGAAATATAACAGTAACTTGCATTAAATAAATACGGAACCCAGTCGTTCTACCAATACTCGGCTATAACCGATCCTTAAGGGAGTTTCGACACTGTCACACCCATTTTCTACCCCCCGAGAGGATATAATAATATGTGTATGGGTCAAAGAGTTTTTCCAATTAAAGTGACAAAATTTGAATAGGGCTTATTTTATTGTTCAGAGTCGCCACTTGGAATT
>NW_017689140.1:5542-5877 GCF_001879085.1 Nicotiana attenuata
GAAGAGTACTTCTACTCGGAACTATGAGCTGGATCCCCCTAGTAGAAAGGATTCTACCTGAGTTAAGCTGTGTAAAACACCCTGAGTGAAGAGTACTTCTACTCGGAACTATGAGCTGGATTCCCCTAGGCGAAATGATTCTACCTGGGTTAAGCTGTGTAAAACACCCTGAGTGAAGAGTACTTCTACTCGGAACTATGAGCTCGATCCCCCTAGGCGAAAGAATTCTACCTGAGTTAAGCTGTGTAAAACACCCTGAGTGAAGAGTACTTTTACTCGGACTATGAGCTGGATTCCCCTAGGCGAAATGATTCTACCTGAGTTAAGCTGTGTAA
>NW_017689141.1:0-5877 GCF_001879085.1 Nicotiana attenuata
CGAGCTCAGGATCCACAGTATTATGAGAGGTTGATGTTGATCGAAGGCCAGAAATCTCCGACATCATCAAGCTAGGAGAAAGGATTGAGGAAGGCATTAAAAGTTGTATGGTCACGTAATTTGAGGCATTGCAGGCTACCACAAGGCTCTACAGTCTGGTGGCACGTCCAAGAAAACGGATAGTGAGTGCCGTGATGGGTGCACAGAGAACAAAATCCCCAATAAAATACCAAACCTACCCAGTATCTCCTCTCACATATCAACCTACCCCTAATTACCAAGCACCCCCGCCTTCCTACCAAGCTCCACCACCTGCTTACCAATCATCTCAACCTCCCACATATCAACCTACCTCACCAAGATATTCCTAACCCGCACCCGTCTACCAAGCCTATAATGCTCAGCCCTCTCACTATCAGTCACCTCCCACCCGCCAAAACTTCCCTAGACCACGCTCTAACTTCGACCGTAGACCTCCCAAGCAATACACCGCCATCGCCGAACCGATCGACCAGCTGTATGAAAGGCTCAAAGCTACTGGTTACGTCACCCCTATCCCCGCCATAACTCCAGAAAATCCGTCCCAATGGGTCAACCCGAACAAAACCTGTGCATACCATTCCGGCATAAAGGGTCATACCATTGATGAGTGCCGCTCCCTAAAGGACAAGATTCAGGCCTTGATTGACAACAAAACCATTGTAGCAAAGGAGCCTGCTCCAAACGCCCGCAACAACCCTCTGCCTGACCACAAAGGGGGAGGCGTTCATATGATAGAAATAGAAGATGATTGGGACCCCAAAGGTCGATTGGATTGATTGCGGAGGGTGACGATCCGAAGAAACCAACAGTCACACTTAATCCGATTGTAGTCCAGATCCAGCCCTCTAGGGATGCTGAAGTAAACATGTCCGTACCACTCGAGTTTGAAACACCGTCTTCTACAAAGACGCCAGAACCGATTAAGGTTGAGTTTGGATCCCCGAAAGCACCTGTGCGATTTGAAGTTGCTGTGTTACCTCCCAAAGCGATGGTACCCATCCCGGTGGCAATGTCAGCCATAGCACCATTCCATACAAAGACCGTCCCCTGGGACTACACAGCCGAGGCAAGAAGGAAAGGGAAAACCAAATCTGGAGAAGCAATTGCAGCACAGGGTATGACCCGAACTGGCAGGGTTTATACTCCGGAACATTTGGTTGAATCAAGTAAGCAGGCCTCTGGACGATCCACTGAAACTGGGCCTGATGACCTCTGGAGGAAGATACAAGCAAAGGAGTACTCGGTCATTGACCAGTTGAACAAGACGCCAGCACAGATCTCCATCCTAGCTCTGCTACAAAGCTCCGATACACATAAAAATGCCTTATTGAAAGTTCTGAGCGAAGCATATGTGCCCAGCAACATAACTGGAGGAGAAATGGCAAACATGGTAGGGCAAGTATTGGAGAGCCACAAAATTACTTTCCACGAAGATGAGCTGCCACCTGAAGGGTTGAGCCACAACAAGGCGCTGCACATCAATGTGCAATGCGAGGATTATTTCATCACCAGGATTCTGATTGACGGAGGGTCCAACCTCAACATTTGTCCATTGGTTACTCTCAGAACATTGGGAAAGAGCTTGCATGAGATCAAGGATGGGGCCATCAACGTCAAAGCTTTTGATGGCTCCCAAAGGTCCACTATTGGGGAAATAAGTTTGTGTCTGCAAATGGGACCGACTTGGTTCGACGTTGATTTTCAAGTAATAGACATCCCAACATCTTACAACTTGCTATTGGGACGACCTTGGATTCACGCCGCTGGAGCTGTAGTATCAACCCTGCACCAGGCAGTGAAGTTCGAGTGGAATCACCAAGAGGTGATTATTCATGGCGACGGAAGTAATCCCATATACAGTCGCCAGACCATCCCAGCGATCAGAGGACGAAGGAAGATAGGCGGAGAAACCTACTATCACATTGAGCGAGTCAACGCCGTAGACAAGGATAAGTGGTGGGATGACAAGATCGAAAGTATACTGAATTGGAGCGGATATGAACCTGGCAAGGGGCTCGGTAAGAACCTACAGGGAATCGCCAAACCCATCAAGCTGAAGAAATATGGTACCACTTCCGGTTTGGGGTATGAATACACTTGGGAGGAGTTCAACCACTGGTCGACACCATGGAGCAGTCCCTACTACACACTGGAGCATCCGATACCTTGCCTGGAGCAGACTTTCCAGCCAGCAGATGTCATATATGGGTCAGAAGAAGAGGAAGCACTGGCAGCAATGAGGAATCTATTTTTGGAAGACGACAATATGGACTGCTGTGTCATTTTTGAGGAGGAAGGAGAGGAAGGCCCTTCCATACAAGCTGTGAGCCGAGGAGCGCGCCTCAACAATTGGTCCATCAGAACCACCACGGCACAGAAAGCTTCGGGGTAGCAAGGCTGAACAAAGCACCATGCATCATCTTTATTTTTCGCTAGTTGATTTTCTTTCCGCATTTTATTTTCGAAAATAAGAGCTCCAATGTTCAAAACAATTATAAAGTTTATCAAAGCATTTCAGTTTCTTATATCAAAGCGCTTATTATTTTTCTATCGTTTACTTTATTTACACAGCATTACTATTACTTATCTTGATGAACCGACGATTGTGACTTGCAACGAGACAACTCAACAAACGGATATAGACTCAGAAGAGGATGATATACCAGAAGAGGTTGTTAAAGAAGTTGAGAACTTTGAGAATAGGCCTAAGTCTAACTTGGACGAAACTGAGGTTATCAACTTGGGGGATACAGAGAATGTCAAGGAAACGCGCATCAGTGTTCATCTGTCACCATCAGAAAAGGAAAAATACACAGAGTTTCTAAGGGAATATAAGGACATATTCGCCTGGTCGTATGATGATATGACTGGTCTCAGCACATCTATTGTAGCCCACAAACTGCCAACGGATCCAGCATGTCCGCCGGTAAAACAGAAGCTCAGGAAGTTCAAGCCTGACATGAGTTTGAAAATCAAGGAGGAAGTCACCAAGCAAGTCAAAGCCAAGGTCCTCAGGGTAGTAGAGTACCCAACATGGTTAGCCAACATTGTGCTGGTGCCGAAGAAGGACGGGAAGGTCAGAGTTTGTGTCGACTACCGGGACCTCAACCGGGCCAGTCTGAAAGACGACTTTCCCTTACCAAACATACATATTCTGATTGACAACTGTGCCAAGCACGAGCTGCAGTCATTTGTCGATTATTTTGCTGGGTATCATCAAATATGGATGGATGAGGAAGACGCTGAGAAAACGGCTTTTATCACGCCATGGGGGATGTATTGTTACAAGATGATGTCGTTCGGGCTAAAGAATGCCGGGGCCACCTACATGAGGGCCATGACTACTATTTTTCATGACATGATACACAAGGAGATCGAGGTGTACGTAGATGATGTTATCATCAAGTCCAAGAAGGCCACTGATCACATGGAAGATTTGAGGAAATTTTTCAACAGGCTGAGGAGGTACAATCTGAAACTGAATCTCGCCAAGTGCGCATTCGGGTTTCTGCTGGAAAGTTGCTTGGGTTCATCGTAAGTCGCCGAGGAATAGAGCTGGATCCATCAAAGGTTAAGTCCATTCAAGAATTGCCGCCGCCAAAGAATAAGAAAGAGGTCATGAGTTTCTTGGGGAGACTCAAATACATCAGCTGGTTCATAGCTCAATCCACTGTCATTTGTGAGCCCATCTTTAAGATGTTGAAGAAAGATGCCACTACTAAATGGACCGATGATTGTCAGAAAGCCTTCGACAGAATCAAGGAATACCTATCAACGCCGCCAGTTCTGGTTCCGCCCGAACCGGGCAGACCGCTGTTGCTCTACCTTGTAGTATTGGATGGAGCATTCGGTTGTGTTCTGGGGCAACACGACAAAATAGGGAGAAAGGAGCAAGCCATCTATTACCTCAACAAGAAGTTCACTCCATACGAGGCCCGTTACTCTCTATTAGAACGCACCTGTTGTGCTCTGACTTGGGTAGCTCAAAAGTTGAGGCATTATTTCTGTGCCTATACCACTTACCTCATATCAAGAATGGATCCGCTGAAATATATCTTTTAGAAGTCCATGCCCACTGGCAAACTAGCCAAGTGGCAAATCCTGTTGAGTGAATTCAACATCGTTTACGTGACTCAGAAGGCAATCAAAGGACAGGCACTTGCAGATCATCTTGCCGAAAATCCCGTGGACGGAGAATACGAGCCTCTAAAGACGTATTTTCCTGATGAAGAGGTATCTTTCATAGGAGGAGATATTGCAGAATCCTATGATGGTTGGAGGATGTTCTTCGTTTGATGGAGTAGAAAATTTCAAAGGAGTGGGCATAGAGCAGTATCAGAAACCGGCCAGCACTATCCGGTATCCGCCAAGCTCAGGTTCCCGTGTACCAACAATATGGCCGAGTACGAAGCCTGAATCTTAGGGCTCAAGTTGGACATTGACATGAACGTTCAGGAATTTCTAGTGATCGAGGATTCAGACCTGCTTATACATCAGGTCCGAGAAGAATGGGCAATAAAGAACTCCAAGATACTCCCTTATCTGCATCATGTACAGGAGTTAAGGAGGAGGTTTACAAGGACATAGTTCCGGCATGTTCCCAGGATCCAGAATGAGTTTGCCGGTGCATTGGCCACTCTATCATCCATGATTCAGCATCCAGATAAGAACTTCATAGACCCTATTCCAGTAAAGATTCATGATCAGCCAGCTTACTGTGTCTCAGGTCGAGGAAGAAGCAGACGGAAAACCCTGGTTCCAGGATATCAAAAGGTATTTGACAACGGGAGAATATCTAGAACTTGCAAACGCTGCTAAAAAACGCACACTACGAAGGTTATCCAATCACTTCTTTCACAGCGGAGGAATCCTGTATAGGAGGACTCCCGATTTGGGATTGCTAAGGTGTGTCGAAGCAAAGGAAGCATCCAGGTTATTAGAAGAAGTTCACGCAGGGACCTGTGGTCTACATATGAATGGTTTTGTCTTAGCAAAGAAAATACTCCGAGCAGGATATTTTTGGATGACTATGGAAACAGACTGCATCCAGTATGTCCGAAAATGCCATTGCTGTTAGATACATGTGGATATGATAAAAGTGCCTCCAAATGAGCTTAATGCAACAAGCTCGCCATGGCCGTTCGCCGCTTGGGGAATGGATGTCATCGGACCTGTCGAGCCTGCCGCATCAAACGGGCACAGGTTCATTCTAGTGGCCATTGATTATTTCACCAAGGGTTGAAGCAGCATCATATAAAGTAGTAACCAAGAAGGTTGTGGCAGATTTTGTCCGCGACCGCATCGTTTGTCGATTCGGCATCCCAGAGTCGATCATTACTGACAACGGTTCCAACCTCAACAGTGATTTGATGAAAGCCATGTGCGAAACCTTCAAGATCAAACACAGGAACTCTACAGCCTACAGACCTCAAATGAATGGCGCTGTAGAAGCGGCCAATAAGAACATCAAGAAGATACTAAGGAAGATGATAGAAAAGCATAAGCAGTGACATGAGAAGTTATCATTCGCCTTATTGGGATACCGCACCACAGTTCGCACATCAACCGGGGCAACTCGTTACATGTTGGTTTATGGTACAGAGGCAGTCATTCCCGCCGAAGTAGAGATTCCCTCCTTGAGGAATATACAAGAAGCAGAACTTGATGATGCAGAATGGGTAAAAAGCCTCTACGAGCAACTAGCTCTAATAGATGGGAAGAGAATGAATGCAGTTTGCCATGGTCAATTGTATCAGAACAGAATGTCCAGAGATTTCAACAAAAGAGTCAAGCCAAGACAATTTACACCAGGACAAGTGGTATTGAAGAAAATCT
>NW_017689142.1:0-445 GCF_001879085.1 Nicotiana attenuata
GTGCCCTTTTGGGGACATTCGGCTTATTTTAAACAAGAATGGCGGCACCCAACTTATTCATGATGAAATTAAAAAATTTTTGGCATTTTTTGGCTATTTTTTTGAAAAAGGGGAGGTTGGACCCGATGAGGGTTGCCTACGTATCTCACATCCGGTGAGAATCAAACCAGCGTAGTTCGAGCAAATAAATCTAACTATTTTTGAAAACAAGACCTTTTTTTTTATTGGCAAATTCACTATTTCTGAAAGCAAGATTCTTTTTTTTTTATATTTTCTTTTTCAGTGGCAAATAAAATAAAATAATTTGAAGATAAAACTGTTTTTTCTTTTGTTTTTCTCAAAAATACGGTAGCATTTCGGCACTATTTGGACATTGGTTTTTCTGGTATAGGTAATTAACTCTCTATACTGCTATTTTCTCTTTTTCTCTCTCTTTTTTTTTTTT
>NW_017689142.1:5215-5877 GCF_001879085.1 Nicotiana attenuata
ATGATTGAAAATAATTCATTTTGAGTCGTGCTCATCCTGCACATTTATTAAGGTGATTTTAATCACTTATTTTGACCTAAAAGAGAAAAATGGCACAATCTCTGTTCAAATTTCCAATTTAAACAAACAGCCGGTATTGCGGATACGGCCTTTCAGCACTTCATAAGAAAGATTTTAAGGCTGTGCCTGCTAACCGTTAAAAATGACTCAGGGTGGCTGTTCTTGCAAAAACAGCCTTCCGGTGCCCTTTTGGGGACATTCGGCTTATTTTAAACAAGAATGGCGGCACCCAACTTATTCATGATGAAATTAAAAATTTTGGCATTTTTTGGCTATTTTTTTGAAAAAGGGGAGGTTGGACCCGATGAGGGTTGCCTACGTATCTCACATCCGGTGAGAATCAAACCAGCGTAGTTCGAGCAAATAAATCTAACTATTTTTGAAAACAAGACCTTTTTTTTTATGGCAAATTCACTATTTCTGAAAGCAAGATCTTTTTTTTTATATTTTCTTTTCAGTGGCAAATAAAATAAAATAATTTGAAGATTAAAACTGTTTTTTTACTTTGTTTTTACTCTAAAAATACGGTTAGCATTTCGGCACTATTTGGACATTGGTTTTTCTGGTATAGGTAATTAACTCTCTATACTGCTATTTTCTCT
>NW_017689143.1:0-258 GCF_001879085.1 Nicotiana attenuata
CCCTAGTCGCCTTTCCCAACATAGGGCTCTAATCCCTATTTGATATTTTTAGACATAGGGCCTCCATTCCCTAGTCGCCTTTTGCCAACATAGGGCTCCAATCCCTAGTTGAGAATTTTAGACATAGGGCCTCCATAACCTAGTCGCCTTTTGCCAACTTAGGGCTCCAATCCCTAGTTGAGGTTTTTAGACATAGGGCCTCCATTCCCTAGTCGCCTTTTGCCAACATAGGGCTCCAATCCCTAGTTGAGATTTTTA
>NW_017689143.1:5040-5877 GCF_001879085.1 Nicotiana attenuata
TAACTATCAATGAGCTTATGTTGTAATATTTACTTGTTTTGTTTATGTTGCAAGATTTATAAAATAAAATTATGTTTGTTAATTATGATTTTAACTTTTCCATTTTTATTTTTTTAATGATAATTAAAAAAAATTATATATTCGGAAGAATTGGAAACAACATTGAAATTTCATAAAGCTGATTAATTTAATGTTAATTATGTTTGTTATTTTATATATGTGTATTGTCTTGTCAAACTGAAAAAGCTGCCCAACTGACATAAAGCTGTTTCGTACCCGTCAGAACCTTTAACACGCAAAGCATAGCACGGTCAAATACTACGTTATGTGTGTTGTCTTGTCGAACTGGAAAAGCTGCCCAACTAACATAAAGATGTTTCGTACCTGTCACGACCCATTTTCACAATAGGTCATGAGGGCGCCTGACACCCTTGTCAGGCAAGCCAATTGCGGAAACATTTCTAAAATACATATGTTACTGTTAATTAAAATAAGTGAAATAAACACTCAAATTGGAGTTTAAACCAGAAGAAATGAATACTGTAGTAATATGATTACACAACCCCAAAATAATCGTCTACCAAAGTGTGTGCCAGAACCTGGTGTCACAAGCTACGGGCAACTAGTAGAATATACATCCAAAGGAATAACACACTACCCTACTGTCTGGATCCAAATAGACAGAAAATAACAATACAAAAGAAAGACTTCTTCGGCTGCGGATCGACATGGAAGGAAAGCAGCTCACCGTAGAAGTCCCAAGCCTGCTCACGAATGCACACCAGAGAAATAACCAGATCCACCTGCCTGAGACCCTGTACATTTAAGTACAGAAGC
>NW_017689144.1:0-450 GCF_001879085.1 Nicotiana attenuata
TTTTTTTGCTAATTTCCTTTAAATTTTGTTACTAAAACTAATTAATACCTAATTAATCCTAAAATTGTGAAATTAAATCCCTAAATACAAATGCATACTTTTTTTGTATTTTCATATGAATAAAAATGCAACCAATTAACACAAAGATTTAACAAAAATTCACAAAAATTGTAAAATAATAAAGAAATCAATTATTTGAAACTTTTGGAATAGTTTGCTTAGGGCAAAAATCACATGCTCACAGCTGCCCCTCTTTGCTCGAAGACACGGAGGGTTTTCGGGCAAAGATAAATGAGCACTATGAAGGATTTTTGCCTTCTCAACACTCCATGAGAAGCATTTTGAAAACCGTCTGACCGAACCCTGCTTCAAAGGTTGCCTACATATCCTTGGCTATAAAGGAATCAGGTCAGTGTAGTTCTGGAATTTTTGGTAGCTGGGACTACCAGG
>NW_017689144.1:5123-5877 GCF_001879085.1 Nicotiana attenuata
GTTTTCCACCGAATTTTACCTCCTCATCCGGGAAATAGGTGCTTAACGGTTGATATTCCTCGTCGACCGGGTTTTCAGCCAAATGATCCGCCAAAGCCTGGGCTTTCACTGCCGTGCGAGTAACATAGACTATGTCAAATTCAGTGAGCAAGATTTGCCATTTTGCCAACCTCCCAGTGGGCATCGGTTTCTGGAATATGATTTCAAAGGATCCAACCTGGTTATTAGATAGGTGGTATAGGCTTGAAGATAATGTCTCAGCTTTTGGGCAACCCACGTCAGGGCGCAGCATGTTCTTTCCAACAAGGTGTATTTGGCCTCGTAGCCAGTAAACTTCTTGCTTAGATAGTAAATTGCCTGCTCTTTCCTTCCGGTTATGTCACGCTGGCCGAGGACACAGCCAAAAGAATTTTCCAACACTGTCAGATACAAGAAGAGAGGTCGTCCCTGCTCTGGTGGGACCAATACTGGAGGATTTGACAAATATTCCTTGATTTTATCGAAGGCCTCTTGACATTCGGACGTCCACTTGATAGCCGCATCTTTCTTCAATAACTTGAATATGGGCTCACAGGTGGTAGTCAATTGAGCGATGAACCGACTGATATAGTTTAACCTGCCCAATAAACTCATCACCTCCTTCTTAGTTCTTGGAGGAGGTAAATCTCGAATGGCCTTTATCTTTGTTGGATCCAACTCAATACCTCTCCTGCTGACTATGAAACCCAAGAGCTTGCCCGATGGGACTCCGAAA
>NW_017689145.1:0-536 GCF_001879085.1 Nicotiana attenuata
ACCAAACTTAACAATTTTCTTTAGGTCGCAGGCACATCGGACATAACAGGAGCATTCGCAAATATATACACACAGCAAAATCACTATCAATCGGACCACCAGACACCAAATATATCTCCAGCTAAGACACATTCTACTCCTATTTACTACTTGTTCACTGCATAAGGCTAAGCATTGCCTTCTCCTTTCATGAGACTAAGCCTTGTCTCAAATCTTGCATGAGGGTAAGCCCTGCCTCCATATTTGCATAAGGCTAAGCACCGCCTTCTCGTTGCATGAGACTAAGCTCTGTCTCAATTCTTGTATGAGGCTAAGCCCTGCCTCCCTATTTACATAAGGCTAAGCATGGCCTTCTCTTTGCATGAGACTAAGCCTTGTCTCGATCTTGCATGAGGCTAAGCCCTGCCTCCATATTTGCATAAGGCTAAGCACCGCATTCTCTTTTCATGAGACTAAGCCTTGTCTCAAATCTTGCATGAGGCTAAGCCCTGCCTCCATATTTACATAAGGCTAAGCATGCTCTCTTTGCATGAGAC
>NW_017689145.1:4870-5877 GCF_001879085.1 Nicotiana attenuata
TGAAAAAGATCTTCCCACATCAAGATGAAGCCAAAGGGAAATTCTCTCCTAACTGGCAAGGTCCTTACATGGTTCACCGGATGCTAACAGGAGGAGCACTCATACTTGCAGAAATGGACGGAGAAGTCTGGCCAAAACCAATCAATTCAGACGCAGTCAAGAGATACTATGTTTAGACTATTTACATTCCTTCATATGATGTAACTGAACTACGCTTGACCTAATTCCCGTTTAAGAGGGGATACGTAGGCAGCCCTGTGGGTTCGGTCATATCTTAATAAAATCTTCATGTCCCCCAGCACCAAAAACTGGGGCAAATTTTGAGGAGAACCCTCAAAATTCCGGAGCAAGTCCAGCCAATGCCATCATATGCCAGATAGTCAGAAATTGGTTAAGAAACTGGGGCAGAATTTTGAGAAGGATTCTCAAAATTCTGGAGAAGTTCAGCAAGTTTCACCGCACGCAAACAGCGAATGATCCTTTACCAAACTAGGGCAGAATTTTGAGGAGGACCCTCAAAATTCTAATACAAGAAAGCTGTAATGTCCCTGTTACAGTTATTAGTTCATATTTCACTTTGTTTTCTAAAATAACTCTATCTTCATCAATAAGTGCATATTTTCGAAAACTCTATTTCCGTGACAGCCAGGTGTTACCCAGGGCAACTCAAACAGGGCCTCCAAAATGGAGCAAAGCACAGCCAGCAGACAAAGGCACGAACCAACCTCCCCTTACAAAACTTACAATTTTTCTTTAGGCGCAGGCACATCGGACATAACAGGAGCATTCGCAAATATATACACACAGCAAAATCACTATCAATCGGACCACCAGACACCAAATATATCTCCAGCTAAGACACATTCTACTCCTATTTACTACTTGTTCACTGCATAAGGCTAAGCATTGCCTTCTCCTTTCATGAGACTAAGCCTTGTCTCAAATCTTGCATGAGGTAACGCCCTGCCTCCATACTTTGCATAGGCTAAGCACGCTTCTCGTTGCTA
>NW_017689146.1:0-757 GCF_001879085.1 Nicotiana attenuata
AGAAAAGCTAGCCCACATGCGAAACTCACAACAGCCCTTAACCATAGTCATTTTTCGGACATTGGGCTCCCAAATGAAGCCGAAATGACCAAGGGGAGGGGTTAATTTATCAGTTGGCATTTGCACAACTATAGGTAAGTATGAATCAGCTATACAAAGTTTCTAGTCACTTGAGGGAGATAATTCGAATAAAAACGGTTGACCTACTGATGATTGCAATGATTTTTGACTAACAAGAAAAAAGAAATTAATTATACTACGCGTGGTTTAACAGTACATGAAAGGAATAAGTTAACACTATAATTCGACAAGCAAACCCATAACTGGAGTCAAGCTTATTGGTCTTAATTCCCAGGCCTAATGGCCTAAGCTCAGACTCGCTCGAAATTGTTTTTCCTTAACTGGGCCAGTTTGTAAGTCTGGCCCAACTTGAATTGCAGAACAGAAGCTCAATTTTAGCCTTTAGTCCATAGCCTTAGCTATTGCAACATTGTGCTTACATTACAAAAATACAATAACAAAATAATTACTTAACAAGTTCCTAACAGTAGTGGTTTTAATCACAATATGTAGATTCAAAGCTTAATTGGTTACAGTGCATTAGGTAAACTAAAAAGCTTTCACAAATCAGAAACTTACACTATGATTCACTAATACATAAACTACTATATCAGTAACTGATCTATTACATTATAATTCTATGAGAAGAATACACCAACTAATTCTATTACAATATTTGGGAAAACGTAGACAGCCT
>NW_017689146.1:5197-5877 GCF_001879085.1 Nicotiana attenuata
TTAACATTTCGACCAACTCGAAATAACACCCCTACGGCCAAGGGCCATCGCCAAAAAAGGAGAATTCGACCTCATTCGAATTACGACGGGTTAACATTTCGACCAACTCGAAATAACACCCCTACGGCCAAGGGCCATTGGCAAAAAAATTAGAATTCGACCTCATTCAAATTACGACGGGTTAACATTTCGACCAACTCAAAATAACACCCCTACGGCCAAGGGCCATCACCAAAAAAGGAGAATTCGACCTCATTCGAATTACGACGGGTTAACATTTCGACCAACTCGAAATAACACCCCCACGGCCAAGGGCCATCGCCAACAAAAGGAGAATTCAACCTCATTCAAATTACGACGGGTTAACATTTCGACCAACTCGAAATAACACCCCTACGGCCGAGGGCCATTACCAAAAAAGGAGAATTTGACCTCATTCGAATTACGACAGATTAACATTTCGACCAACTCGAAATAACACCCCTACGGCCAAGGGCCATCGCCAAAAAAGGATAATTCGACCTCATTCGAATTACGACGGGTTAACATTTCGACCAACTCGAAATAACACCCCTACGGCCAAGGGCCATCGCCTCAAAAGGAGAATTCGACCTCATTCGAATTACGACGGGTTAACATTTCGACCAACTCGAAATAACACCCCTACGGCCAAGGGCCAT
>NW_017689147.1:0-1567 GCF_001879085.1 Nicotiana attenuata
TGGACCTATTTGTTTTACAAATTCAACCTAACTTAAAGTGGTCATTCGTTGTTAATTTAAGATAGGATCAGCTACCACTCTTTCAAAAATGGGATAAACATATGATACACGTTATAACATGAATGGCGTGTTAACTTTACAACAAATGATATGAACTAACGTGACATCATTTGTAAAATCTTTATAACAAATTTGATTGTCTTTTTGTTACGCAGCATGATCTGCAATTTGTCTTGTAGTTAATTACGTGAAATCCACTACTTCTATCTATTCATCAGTTGCAAATATTTCTGCTGAAAACATCAAATGGAATTTATACCTATTTATTTATTCAAAAATTTGTATGATAAAGGGCTAAAAGTATGTACTATGTATTACCAAATAAAAAAGGAAAAAGCACTTGTATCTTGTACTTGTAAAGCTTTTACTACCTAGCTTTAGTACTACGCGCTGCTCAGTGGAAAACTAAATCCATAATTCTAAGTATAATTAGTTTAATATTAAAATAATCCATTAAATTAAAATTCTGAGTTCGTCAATCTATTTTTATCTTTAGTAGGTTAGTGAATCCGGAGAGGAGGAAATAAAAAATGAGAAGGGTCTTTGGTATAACTTGAATTCTGCAATTACAATCACCAAAATTGTATTCCCTATAAATATTTTTGGTATTAATGTAAAGATTAAAATATTCTTTTTGATTCTTTATTTTCCTTGAGAAAAATAATGAAGATAAAGTAACATAGATGTCAGCAAGATCTGTATGTGCAAAGTTGGTGTCTTTACAGCTGACTCTATTGTCTCAATCAACTTTGGGATTAGGTTAAAATAATATTTTAATGCAACGTAACGTTAGAAGATTAATATAATCATGTAATTCAACGTTAAAATTAATTATTTCTTTAGGGTGATTCAAAAATTGATCGTAACACAGTATATTAAGACTCGTGATCCAGGCAATCCAATCTTCCGTGTGTAAGGCGGAAGCCTCCAAAAATGATTTTTAAAAAATGGGTGATCAAAAGATCGAATTACTATGCCTATCTTGGTGGTCGTTACTTTTGATGGTCTTTCTTTTTGTCCTCTTCTTGTTCTGTTGATCATTTAGATGCGTCTTTTTAACAAGACGGAATATTTTGGAAAATTTGTTATATAATCTTTTTTATGTTTTTCAAAATTACATTCAATGAGATGATTTATAACTATATTAATGTTTATAACTTATTTTAGACTTTATATATTTCAAAAATCTTTCTTGGTTTTTCAAACTTCATGTCAATCAAACAACATTACATAATTTGAGACAGGAGTAAATATTTAGTACAATGTAGTGGCATTTATATATTTTTATTCCGAATATATAATGTAATTATTGAGAAATTTTGAATATAATGGACAGTACAAACAACAATAATTTTCACATTAAAAAAATACTCAGCCTACTAGCATGGGCAGGAGGAATCATCAAATCCCCTGATGAAGACACAGAAAAAATTGCCAAATCCAGGATCTGACAATTTAGAAATCAAAATCTTCCTTTTGGTAGCCAGAAAACTACGAAAAAAAAAAA
>NW_017689147.1:2445-5877 GCF_001879085.1 Nicotiana attenuata
TTAAGAGAATACCAATGAAAAAGACTATACATCCAATGATTGTCTTGTGTTTTCATGGTCAGTGCAAGGCCAGAAATTGGAACACATTAATTCTGCTTGTTCTCGTGCTTTGCTTTAGGGCTTATCCCTCGGTGTGGTCAGTACTTCATACTCTGGGACGCCGAAACTTACACTTGTTCAATAATTATGATGGTTCACCAGGGCCTCGTTCCTCTTCCCTTTTCTGCTCACTCATAGGGGTCAGGACCCCCACAAAGGGAAAGGGAGTCGACCGAACATCTCAGCCATTGGCGGGAATTTTGCCGGTATCCGATCCCCAAGCTACATACCTTATTCTTTCCCTATTAGCAAACCATTGAACTGTTCTTCTTGCAATTGGAAGCCAAATCCTGTTCCTTCTTTCTTCCTTCACATTATTTGATATACCACAATTCTCTCTATTACAATTCCTAGTATTGAACTCTTCAAATCTTGGACATATCAAAATTTCTGACATGGCTCTTTTCTCATTTTGTCTTAACACTTTTGATGTACTTTCTAAATTGGTTCTTGATTCTGAAGATGAAAATCTATTGCTTGTCATATCATTTATCATTTCAGTATTCAAAAACATCAAATCCGAAGAACTAACGTCGCTCCATCGATGTTTTAGGACAACATCAGACACAATAATCCTATGATTGAACTTATGTAGTAACACACTGTCTTGTTCCTCTGTATCAAATATATTGTTTTCTTGAATTGGCAATTCTTCTTCTTTAACACCCTTTTCAGATTTCTTGAAACTAACACTCCCAATACTGAATCTTGATGATCTATTCTTACCATTTTCCTCTCTTTGTACATAAAGTTCCAAGTTGGAATCTTCTCTTAGCTCAGATTGATTCCTTAAAAATCTAAAACTATTTGAATATGTCAACAATGTATGGTCTTCAGCACTTACTTTATGTCTACAAAGTGGACAACTTGAATGTTTTTCAAGCCATTGATCAATACAGTTAATGTGAAAAGCATGTTTGCATTTTGGTAACAATCGAAGAATTTCTACATTTTCGAATCTTGATAAACAAACAACACATTCAAGACCATCTTTCGAACCTTTGAGCAATGAGAATCGAAAGAAAGGAAGTGATTCGATTATAGTTTTATCGATACCTGAGGAACTTCTTGTTACTGGTAGAATTAGACCATCTTGAATTCGCGTAGCGTGGACAGGAGGAGGCGATCTACGACAGAATTTGGAGTAGAGGAGGAGGAGAAATGTTAAGCAAAACATGATGGAGAGAACACCAATAACAACAGCAATACTTGGTTGGAAATTGTTAGCTGCATTTTGTGAAGATGGCATTTTCTGAAGTGTTGAATGATACATGATAAGTTGGAAAATTAACAAGAATTTCAAGACTTATACAAAGGACATATATGGTTCAAGAAAATGTCCCTTTTATTTTGTATGTATAAGGCATTAAAGTTATGGAGGGGAGTATGACATGAGTTAGTTTGTAATCTTTTTAATATGGGTCCTCTCAAAGAGTATTTTTCTGGTTTGTCTGTTTTCTTGGAATCTTTTATAGGTTGTTCTTCTTGTATGTCTTAATCTCAAGAAATATTATTTTATGGGGTGGGATATGGGGGTAGAAGTAGGGTGTGGATGTAAAGTTTTCAATATGATTTAATATGTATGCACCGACACTATAAAGATTTTTGATTATTTCATTGTATTTTTACCTGTCGTAACAAGTAATCTGTTTTGCTTTTTAGTTTATTGAACTCAATTTTTATGGACGACTACCTACAATTATCTTTTCAGTAATATAACAACAATATACCTAATGAAATTCTATATAATGGGGTCTAAGGAGCGTAGTGTGTACGCAGACCTTATATGCTTGTGAAGATAAAGAAGTTGTTCTAATAGATTATCGGCTCGGGAAAACATAAGCACAACAGTAATGAAAAGAAAAACGGCAAGAAATAATAGTAAAAAATAACATATTATCTTTTTGGTAATTTGATAGAGTAAAAAATCTTCTACATTATTAATGTATAGAAGTTAAACTCAGTGATGAATATATGAACAATCTTGAACTTGAACAGATATTCTTTTGACTTGGGATGGAATATAACTATATCCAGCAAATAGATACTTTAAAAAACAGAAGTGAAATTCAATTTGATAAGTATCAGATCGGTACTATATCACGAGGTGTCAAGGCTTTAATGATGGTAATGAAAAGTCAAATGTAGGTGTATTATAGGCAGCTTAAAACTCAAAAACAGAAAAAGAAAAAAGAAAAAACACCTTTCAAAGGCAAGAAGTAGGAAGCACCTCTTAATTAAGTTGAATTACTAACCAATTTGCATTTATCTTAACAAATGTGGCTGTCACTTTTATATTAAATATCAATTCAAGAGTCAGCTAGTAATTACTCAAACTTAAATGTTTTATTGATTTTGTCAACTAACTTTGAAACTAAGAGGAGCTTGAATGCTTGATTGCAACTCTAGGCCTATTCATCTTTTTATCACATGATCAAACAATTAATTAAAAACCACTAAGGTTCAATTGAGAAAAATTAAAGCATGTCTGAAAAACTTGTTTATCCTTTAGAGTTTTCATTTTTATTTGATGCACAAGTGCTTCTATTTAACAATTTTCGGGCATAAATAACAATTTGGAATTGGACGTTTGGACATAAGAATTGTAAAAAATTTTAAAAAAAAATTGATTTTTTTTCAAGTGAAAATGGTACTTGAAAATCAGAGCTGTGTTTGGAGATGAATATAACTTTAGGTTATTTTTGAATTTTTGTGAGTGATCTGAGTGAAAATTTTGAAAAACACTTTTTGGAGTTTACAGTCGTTACTTACCTAAACCGGACGGAAATCTACTCCGCGATGCCCTTGCCGCTCGACTCAGCCTCAAATCACCCCGAATCTATCCAAAATCAGAATCATATCATCAATACATGCTAAAGGAACAAAGCGCACGCGAAAATTATCAAATTAAGTAAAAATTCCCGAAATTGGCCAAACCCGACCCCCGGGCCCACATCTCGGAATTCGATAAAAATCACAACACTAGAATCCTTATCCTCTCACGAGTCTATACATACCAAAATCATCAAAATCGGACCTCAAATGGCCCCTCAAATCCAAAATCTAAACTCTCCAATTTCAAGCCCTAATCTCCCAATTTCTTCCCTAATTTTCCCACTAATATCATGATTAAATAATGGAATAATCGCTATAAACACAAGATACAAGGCCCAAGTAGCTTACCTCAAAGAAAACACTTGTTTCCCTTTTGAAGTCACAGCTCCCAAGCTCCAACTCGTTCAAAAATGGTGAAGAAATGGCAGAAATTCGCGAAGGGAAACTTATATCTCTNNNCAACGTTCCACTTACGCTAGTACCCGTTGACCCGTTTAG
>NW_017689148.1:0-3246 GCF_001879085.1 Nicotiana attenuata
GTGCACCCCTCACTAAGCCCAGGGACAACTCCCTCACCATATGGCGAGTGTCGCCACACTCAAAACAAGCTCTGGGAGGGCGTGGTGGCTGTGACTGGCTCGGGCCAGGTTTTCTGGACTGACCACTGAAAACACCCCGTGTAGGAGGCACACTAGATACTGGAGGTGCATAATAAGGCTCCTGAGGTCTAAGAGGAGCTGGAATACTACTGGCGGCTGGAAGAGCTGAATGAACGGAGCAACTCACATAGCCCCTAATATACTCTAACCATTCTTTTTTTTTAAATTCATCACCCTTTAAACAGTAAAATTATCTAGAGAGTTTTGCTAAGTCCTATAAAAGAACGTATGTTATTGCATCAATTTCTACTGGTGAATTTTACATGACATTTAAAAAAAATACCGAAAATTAATCGTATCGTACCGATACCGAAGAGAAACCGACATGATTGGGACGGTTTCGAAAAGTCTAGTTTTGGTTATACATAATAGAATAACCGAAAAATTGGTATGGTATAAATTTTATAAAATAACCGACCGAACCATTGACACCCCTATCTGTAGCGAGTGTATGTGTGTGTCATCTATTTATTGATTTGGTGTAAATATCGAGTACGAATAAATTTTGCCCTCTTGATATTAATCTTAATTAGGCATCATTTGTTTGCACTTAATGGAGGTCTTAATCTTGATCATTCAGATCTCAGACATTAAGTGCGTTTGTTTTTAAAGTCTGAATCTTAATTATTCAGATCTTAAGCATTAAATGTGTTTGTTTTTTAACTTCAGAACCACTTAATGGGTCTGAATAGGTCTGCATGATTAAAATCCATAAAAGAGACTTAATTTCATTAAGATGCTATAATCCATATCCATTATTAATTATCGCCACCGCCAACCATTATCAACTACCATCATGCCACCGCCACCACCAGCCATCCCCACCACTCCCACCACCATTATTCTCAACCACAAACAACACTCATCCACCTCAACTACAACAACTAACCACCCCATTACCGTCAACAGCCATAATCGGCACTGCCCATCATAATAAACTACCACAACCCACCACCACCTTCCTCAATCACAACTATCACCACCACCCGCCATTATTAACTATCACCACTCACAACCACCATCCTCAATCATAATTGCCACCACTACTAATCACCACTAGCTACTACCCTGAACCTCCACCATCAACCAAACCTACCACCCACCACTGCCTCTAGTCGGCATTCACAAGCACCACCGTTAGCCATCACCACCAGCAACTACTATATTTTTAAAAAATTATATATTTTATTGATAGAATATTATATTAATTAATATTTCATTTGAATTTCATGTTTATTAATTTTCAAATAAAGATAAATTTTGTACATTCAAATGTTAAAAATCAAACGGTCTTAATCATTTAATATTCAGTTCTTAATACACATCTTAATATTCAGATGTGTATTTAGATTTAGATATCTTAATCTTAATACACAACTTGATATTCAGATGTGTATTCAGATTCAGACGTCTTGATCTTAAAAAAAAAACAAAACAAATGAGGCCTTAGTATGTTCCAATAGTATGATTATTACCTTGTATCTTTGTATTTATTTTCTGTTCATGGGATGCACACACACAAAATTATTTTTTAATTGATACTGAATATGGGGTGATATACATATACTTGGATAATTATATGTATAGGAATATTTATTGTAAATTCTTTAGTACGTAAGACGTACTTATGGATTTATATACAGAATATTGTTGTGCTCCTTTGTAATATTCTTTTATTAATTATATTGAAATAGGGGGAATGAGCTTGACTTAGAAAGACCTGAGCTTCCAACTAGTAAGTAAATTTGTATATACTTAATTCTTTTCGTTTTTTTGCCCATTAAATTCGTACCTACTTAATTATCTCACAAGAATTGTTCGTACGTATTTCCTACTCCTTGTAGAGTAATCTTAGATAAATCTCCAACCCATTTGGGGCGGATTAATTCAGAATATGATCTATGAGTTCACGAGAATTCAATAGCTTTTGTCGAGATTCTATATATATTAAGAAATATGGTACGGAATAAATATTTATAAATATTTGACTATAAACCCAATTATTAGTATATATTAAAAATATAAACTTCAATTCTGGATCCTTCCCACCCCATTACTTGGGGACACCAAACATAGACAAGTGTCGTATATAAGGTGAAGAGAGTTTGCGAGGAAGAAACCACAGTGTGCTCTATATATAGTAAGACAGACTTAGAAGCTAAGGACCGATCAGAATACTAGCTCAACTGTACAAGTGTAGTGCGTTTTCAATTTTGCGTGCTGATAGGGTATACCCACATATATATTGAGGGAGATGAGAAAAGGGAGAGCAGCATGCTGCGATAAAAGTAAGGTGAAGAAGGGGCCATGGAGTTCAGAAGAGGATCTGAGGCTCTTATCTTTCATTCAGAAGCATGCTCACCCCAACTGGCGCTCCCTCCCTAAACAAGCTGGTACGTACGTACCTCATAACTCAAACAAGGTGATAGTTTTCAGCAGTTGGAATCCGAGTGCTGAACCCATAAAGAATTACTAAAATTTAAGATTCACGGGCCTCTGTACGTCAGTACATGAATACTTTAAATGCGTCCATATTGCTCTTCATGTTTATGAGGCGCATATATAGATATCTGGTAAAAGCTTTTCTTTGGGTGATTTATATTGCCCCTTCCAGTTCAACAATAGTTACAAGGTTTAATCAGGTCAGCTAATTCGATAATAACAAGTCTCTGCCTGCTGAAGACAATTTCTTTTGTATTATTATTGGGCCAAAGATATATTTTGACCATAGCAAAAATTTTGTGAAGTTAACCTTTGCAATATTTTGGCGCAAATTTGTCGTATAGAAATAGTTACGTTGGGGTTGTGTAAAATCTATTAATATAGAACTGGAGAGGCAAAAAACTATTATGATGACAAGTGGCGTAACATTAAATTGACACATGTAAAAAATTTGGACAATCCTCCAACTTTCTTGGAGTTTCAAAATTCAAATTCATTTAAAAATAGATGTGAAAGACACGTTTTTTTTTCAAAATTCAAAAAATTCAAAATTTTCAAGCAATAGAAACTACCAAAAAAAACCACCAACTACTCCCACTTCCTCCACTTCCCTTCCTTTTAAAAACTAACTGAATTTCTCCTCAAGCAATAGAAACTACCAATAAAAACCACCAACTACTCCCA
>NW_017689148.1:5149-5877 GCF_001879085.1 Nicotiana attenuata
ATTTGTTGTTCCTCACGACAGGAGAATCAGAAGACGTATTAATATTATAACATTTCTGATATTCTGTTTAGATGTGTGTGTATGTGTGCACGTCTGCATCAGAAGCTCTTTGCTGAGATAGAAATTAGTTAAATGGAGTTTGGCATATGGGACATCCATATGTCTTACAATGCTAAGAAGTCTTCTTGAACATTGCTGAGAAGGCAGAGCTATGAGAACATGAATCTGAAGGAAGCATCAAAACACTAATTTTAGCATTCAAAACTACTCCAGGTAAGTGCTTCAGTTTGAGTTAACATTATGTTGTCAAGTGGCTCATTACAATCTAACGAAATACAACTTGATATAACAAATAGGTTGATGTATATAACAAATACGTTGATGTATATATGTAGTTTATAAACAAAATTTGAGGGATCAAACAATTAATATCTTTAGTATGACAGTGGGATGTCATGCACAATGATTGTGGATTTTATTTGATTTTTAAAGTGTGCAATTAAAGATCTGTTCACTTTGATAAGATTTATGGATATCCTTTGTCCACATGGATACTTAAGGATATTGCATAGATTTTGGCAGCTTAAGAATATTTTCGGCCAAAAGATCTGATACTTCATTTTTAAAATTAATTCTCTATAACTAGGCTAAGTTATTCAATTTACTAGGATCTATCTTTTATATAAATTCAATACTATTGTATTATACTTTGTTTTTATCAACGTAAT
>NW_017689149.1:0-2345 GCF_001879085.1 Nicotiana attenuata
AGTAGAGGAGCGTAATAAGATGCTATTATTGTACTATCTGAGTAGTTAGAATACATATGTCTAGACGGTAACCTAAAGTACTTCACGAACTATAGTGTTAGTTTTTTTTTTTTTTTTGCCTTTTTTTACCTAATGTAAATAGGAACTTTTCCTAAAGATGTCCCGAGTAAATCGATTACATTAAAGTGAGGTCACATCATCTTTGCCTTATGAGATATAAAGTTCATTTGAGATACCACATTTTATCCCAAAATAAGGTGGCAGATGCAGAACTAAATTCTTAGAGGGGCCAAGATGATAGAATAAGAGAGATAAACCTATTTTTCAGGACCAATGTAATTTGATATAGTTCATCAACACTTGCAACCTAAATTGAGTGTCTAATCCAAAACCTTAAAATAATGGGTAAGTTAGGTAATGAGTAGATTAACCCAGAATCTTTATAACCGTCTTGAATGTCCTTCTACACCTGACGTGAGGCATTGCATTTTTAAAATACCCTCCCGTACATACAACCCAATTTAAGGGTCTACGCATGAATTAAACGATTGAATTCACGCGTGAGGAATAGATTTACCAACGGTTAGCTAGCTCTAATGCATGTAAGAGAATCTAGGTATCCAACCCAAAGTTCTAAGACAATTTGTGGAGTAACCCATAAGTTCCATAAACCACTTTTCGGTACCCTTATGCATCTAATGTGAAATATTGTATACCTCAAACAAAATTCATGATTTATGTAAACAACATTTGCATGTTAAAGGCAGGGATAAATCTCAAAAGTAAAAGGAACTTTTAACATAGAAGCCATTGTAGTGTTATTTTCGTGGGAAAGAGTTAACAAGCAATCCACACCTCTGTAAAGAACTCCTTTTCTCCTTGTTTTGAGTCCGTAGCAAGAACTTTCACAGCAACCACTCCACCAGCAGGCATTGTAGCTTTGTACACTGGGCCGAAAGACCCCTGACCCAGTATGGTTGTAAAGTTTTGAGTAGCTTTCTGAATGTCCCTGGAGTCCCACAAAAGATCAGCTCAAGCAGTTGGCAGTTGTTAAGAATTTAATGGGCAATTCATAGAGACAAATGTAACCAGTAAAAAGCTTATTTTACAGTGCGAAGTAAAACAAAGATCCAATTACAGATTCAAAACATTCTTCAACATCCTGATTTCCTAACACATTAATATCATGTTTGAAAACCAATAGGTTCATTAGTTGAAAAAAAAAGAGAGGCAAGTAGCTAATCAATAGACATTGAGAAGAGGAACCATGATTCATGAGTTTCCATTAGTTACTATTTAGTATACAATAACATGAAAAGCTGTTGAATGTACAAGGTAATTTCCCCACTAAAGATGTTAAACTTTAGAGCTGTAGATTACATACTTGTAAGAGTATCTTGGTATCCCAGATGCTGAAGCAAAGTGATCTTTACTAGGGTGACTCCACCAACTGGTCTGTGAATTTGTGGCCGGAAATCCTGATGTCTTAATAGCAACAGAACTTGACAGAGATGCACTAAAATCAACGCTTGTATTGAGTCCATTCGTCCGTATTGGAAGAGTTGCTACACATCGCTCATTTGCTTGGCGCTGAAGACGAGCACGTCTTTTGTACCACCGAATTCCAAAAAACACAAGTGATGCAATGAGAATTCCAAAAGCCACACCGACACAGATCCCAATAATAACTAAATCAGCTTTATGAACCATTCTTCAATCTTTTCCCAAAAGCAAGAAACTTGACCATGTTGCGAGACTGGGATGGAGATTAGCTGTCATAACAAATGTAAGTATCCATTCGGAAGTGAATAATGCACCTTCTCCAATCAATCTCCAAATTAAGATTGAAGTAAGGAAGAAAAACATTAAACTTAGCAGAACATATGATATTATTCATACTAGCTGAAGGAAGAAATATTACACGTAGTCTATTAGATTTGGTAAGTAGAGAGCACCGTGCATCAGCAGGAGAGTCCCCTCCCCCCGGATATATTGTTCACATTGACAGTAGGAAGAAAATTACACATTGTCAATTGAACTGGTAAGTGTATGGGAGCATCAGCTGAAGACAAATTGCTCCACACACCTATCCCTTTTAGCTGTGATCCAAGAATTGTGATTGCTTCTATTTCCTACTCTTTGTTTTGGGGAAAACCCCTAGAAGGATGGAAATTTCAGCAAATCCATTCACTTAGGATTATGAAGTAAATATGAAAATAAATAAGGACAAAAAGAATCTGGTAAGATAAACCATAGCCCCTTAAGAATTATCCGCCTCCTCTTCCCTATTGGCTTCACATCAGATACATTGCTCGGTGGTCAAATTCTAACTTATTTGATGGCAT
>NW_017689149.1:4609-5877 GCF_001879085.1 Nicotiana attenuata
AATGTAATGCATATTAAATATATATTTAAGTTATATTTTCTTAGCGACAAAGCTAGAAATTCATACAAGAGGGACCCCAATTTTTTTTTAATTTCAGATTGAACTTGTGAGCTAAGATAACTTGGGGTGTTTTTCAATCCTCTTATATGAAAAACTCGGATTGAACTTGTGAGCTAAGAGATTAAAATTTGTGAGCTAAGAGAATAGAGTTCATTAATTTCTTAGCTCACAAGTTCAATCTGAGTTTTTCATATAAGAGGATTGAAAAAAAACCCCAAGTTATCTTAGCTCAAAAGTTCAATCCAAAATAGTTAAAAAAAGTTGGGGTATTTTTCATCCTCTTATATGATTTTCTAGCTCTGTCGCTAAGAAAATATAGCTTAAATATATATTTAATATGCATTACATTAAAATAACAATCATAAAGATAAGATAATTTTAATTGATCGACTCTAATTACTCATTCTACTTATAATTTTAATGAACTCTAATTACAATTTATAATAGGTATTACAATTTAAGTTATAGCTAAAATCATAATAAAAAATATCATATAATAAAAAAGTATTGAATTGAGGAGAAAATTAAAAATTCAAGGGCAAAAAAGATATTGTGTAGGATAAAGGGGGAGAATGATTATTGTTCAAAGTTAAGGGGGGAGTTTGATTTTTAACACAAAGTTGAGGAGGGTAAATGATTTTCATCCGTACTTAATATGCACCAGGCTGTCCTTTTCGTTACTACTTAGCATGATATTTTTAATTGTTTTACTTCAGTTGGGGGAAATGTGGGTCCATAAAGACCACTTCTCAAAGCAGATGAATGTTTGTTAGGTTTGAAGTGACCTAGAAAGGGTCCTGGCCAGGTTGCAAACTAAAGTAAAATATTCAAATATTCCTTTGGTTGGTTTGGTCAGATGCTTTTGTGTGCCATGAACTGATCTCCAAAAATAAATTCCATAAATACTGCTAGTGATAGCTAGAGATGGAAATGGGGCGGGGCGGGGCAGTTGCGAGGCGGGTTCTGCCTCAACCCGCAAAGGTTTCAACCCGCCCCGCCCCGCCCCGCACCGCATAGTACAAAATTTTCTTTTTTTTTTTTAATTTTTAATTTTAATAAGTATTTTTACCCAAACATTTTTTTGTTAACTTGTACTAACAGACCTAGTTGTTTTTTTAATTTTAGGGCTTTTAAAATCAAGAATCAAAAGCATTATTAGAAAGAAAGCAAACCCAGAAAATTGAAGGAGTAAAACGTTTTGGTATTAT
>NW_017689150.1:0-800 GCF_001879085.1 Nicotiana attenuata
CTCCACTAACTTCTATCAAATGATTCTGTAGTGAAGAGTAGGATAAAGAGTAGAAAAGAATGGAGGAAGAAAGGAGCGCACAGGTAGCAGGAAGAAGGAGACACCTGAAGTTGTAAAAATTAGGGTATAGGTTAAATAATTTTAAAAATATGGGTATAGGTTAAATGGGGGCGACCAAATAGGGCGCCCCGAATTTTTACGAGCTTATCTTAACTCTTAAGTCTAATATGTTAAATATGGGCCCAATCATTTATTATTGAGAAATTTTCATAAAACACTATCTTTTAGTAGTAATTAGCCATTTATAGATACCATTTGCTATATTACGGATTATAGATACCTTTTATGTGGTTATAAGATGTATTTGATGTATTTAAGCTATTGTATTCGTGAATACAGTAGCAAAAATAGGCATGAATCAGGGAAGTCTAGCTAATCAGTTGTTGTATTCGACTGTATTCATGGAGTGAAACATGGGATTACAGCTGGACAGATTATTGTATTCGACTGTATTCACGGCGTAAAACATGGGATTACACTATTTTTAAAACGGAAAGTGAATCAATTAACATAATAGACTCCTAATATAACTCAACAAACTCAATTATAGCACACAAATTTTGTATTTTCAGTTATAAAAAAGATTCTCAACCGAAAAAATCCAAAAAAACATAAGCAAATCTTCAAGAGAAATTATATAATACATCTGAATACGCAAATTATATTAATTAAAAAAAACAATATGAATACATTCATGGCATATAGCGAGACAGTGAATACAATGAAATACATAGAATACA
>NW_017689150.1:892-5876 GCF_001879085.1 Nicotiana attenuata
CCCAATCACTCAACTCTCTCAATCACTCAGCACTCTCAATCACTCGGCGCTCGCACTCATCGGCACGTGCGCTCGCTGCTGGTATGTCAGACTCCGGAGGGGAGAGTCCTGCCCAAGCGCTAATATAAGCCAATCATGGCATGCTGCAGCGTGCAGCCCAATCTCATCATGAATCAATAAAGCCTGTTGTGGCGTGCAACCCAATCCCATAAATACCACTCACAATCAGGCCATCGGCCTCACTCAGTCATCAATCTTTCCAGTCTCTCGGGCTCACAAATCTCATGCCAATCAGCCCAAACAATGATAACATGATGTGACAACGAATGATAACAGAGATTGAGATATAATATGCAAATGAATGATTGAGTGAGTATGTAATTACAATTTAAGCAAATAACTCAACAGCAGAAATGACCTCAGTAGGTCCCAACAGAATAAGTATATGGCCTAAATATGATTTCTAACATGGATTACATCTTAATTTCTCTAACATATAGGAATTTCATGGATAGAAACAAGATAGATAACTACATAGTACCACAGAATCAACAGAGTCATAATTCACACGGTGCATGCCCACACGCCCGTCACCTAGCATGTGTGTCACCTCAACACCAACACATAACATATATATTTAGGGATTCATACCCCCAGCACCAAGTTTACAAGTGTTACTTACCTTGAACAAGCCGAATCTAATATCGAGCAAGCCAAACAATACTCTAGAAATGCCACCCCGCGCGTACAGAACTCCGAGCGGCTCGAAACTAGCCAAAAGCAACTCAAGAACATCAACTAATATCAAAGGAAACAAACCCAATTGATAAATGTTGAATCTTTAATCAAAAGTCCAAAGCCAACCAATAAGTCAAACCCGGGCTCGCGCCTCGAAACCCCGATAAAACTCATAAAATCCAACAATCCATTCAATTACGAGTCCAGCCATACTAGTTTCACTCAAATCCGGCTCCGTATCGATGTTCAAAACTAAAAAATTCACTCTATGAAATTTTAGACAAAAAATCCCAAATTTCTCTTTTGAAATCATTAATCAAGTTCCAAAAATTAAGATAGATTCATGAAATATAATCAAAACCGGGTAGAGAACACTATCCAATCCATGTGGTGAAAATCGACTCAAAAATAGCCTCAATCCGAGCTCCATAGCTCCAAATATGCTAAAATGGCAGAAACCCTCCGAAATAGAATTCTTATAATCACTAGACGAATTAATGAATCACGATCGCGGAAGTACCATCACGATCGCGGAGAAGAAAGTGCACTGCCCTGAAATTCACTACGTGTTCGCGAGCCTCCTCATGCGAACACGATGCCAACAGATGCTAACTCTCCGCGAATGCAGACTAACCCATGTGAACGGGGAGGAGAACTCATCAGCTCCCAGCTCCCCGTCTCAGCTTTACGCGATCGCGGTGCCCCATATGCGAACGCGAACCATAACTAACTCAGCCCTACGCGAATGCGGTCTTCCAATCGCGACCACGATGAAGAAAGTTCCCAACTCCAGATTTTTCCTCTAAGCGATCACACCTCCATCTTCGCGATTGCGAAGAACAATTGGGGCACCAGACACCAGTAGAAACCAACAATGAAAATGTGAAGAGAAATGGTCTGAAATCTATTAGAAAGACACCCGAACCCCTCGGGATCCCGTCCGAACATACTAACAAGTCCAATAATATAACACAGACCTCCTCAAGGCCTCAAATCACACATAACAGCATCGAAACAACGAATCGCACCTCAAATCAAGCTTAATGAACTTATGAACTTTCAACTTCTAAAACTCGTGCCGAACCATATCAAATCAACCTTGAATGACCTCAAATTTTGCACACAAATCCCAAAATGACATAACGAAACTGTTCAAATCCTCGGAACCACAATATGAACCCGATATCATCAAAGTCAACTCTCAGTCAAACTTATGAACATTCCAACCCTTCAAATTTCCAAATTTCGCCAACTAGTGCCGAAACCTTCTAGAAATATGCGAATGCAAATTCGGGCATACGCCCAAGTCCAAAATCACCATCCGGACCTAACGTAATCATCAGAACTCCGATCCGGGGTCAAATACACAAAAGTCAAACTTGGTCAACTCTTCCAACTTAAAGCTTCCTAGTTGAGAATCTTTCTTCCAAATCAATTCTGAATCACCTGAAAACCAAAATCAACGATTCACACAGGTCATAAACATCATACAGAGCTACTCAAGACTTCAAATAGCTGAACAAAATGTAAATGCTCAAATCGACCGGCTGGGTCGTTACATTCTCCCCCACTTAAACATATGTTCATCCTCGAACGTGCCAAGAGTCGTTCCAAAGCCAACAAATCGCCGTATAGCCTTACCACACTCATACCCGAGGATGATCCCATGTCACCCCAATCCATATAAGCCTGACAACAAAACATAACTGAATATCCTTAATTCACCCTTAGTTTGTAAACCTTAGGACCTAATTTTCAACATCCGGAATTCCTTACAAGACCCGAATCTCGTATCCACACTGTATGAGTCTGATCAAGCTGTATCAAGTCACATCTATGACCGAAGATGTAATCATATGATATATTACACGACTCGCATACTCGTAGCAATAATTCCCGATAAGAATAGCTGCTCAAAACAAACCCGATACCGGTAATGAACCTCATATCAAATAAAAACTCATTCGAAAACCTTCATACACTGCCGATGATGAAAGAAACACGCAGAAACTGATAACCACTCATCAGATCAACAAGTCATGGAGCTCTCTCTCATCCGACAAGAACCAAAGCCAAATTCTAAGCCGACTTCCAATATTATCCTTCCAAACATACCGTAATCAAATTTGATAGCAATCACTTCAGGCCAAAGACTTTATCTCATCAAATGTAAGCTACTCTACTGACATGCCACACCAATATTACCTAGAGCCACAAACTGTGTAATCCGTGCACCAATGAGCAATTCAAATGTACTCAAACATGGAAAATGACTCAAATGATAGAACCGTCCGCAAACTCAACAAGTGCCACCACAAACGTAATTCTACGAACCCATCACATATAGTAGGACCAAGACATACGAATCTAACACAAAGGATCATTCCCAACATAACTGCGCTGCAATGCGTGACCCCGTCCAAACACCGGTCATATGAAATACCTCAAGCCACAATACGTAAAATCAACAACCACACGCAATTCGACATCAAGTTCACGAAGTGCATGACCATAACCATGGAGAAACAAATGACACAATATACCACAGCCCGGAAAGATCATAACCAAGGCGCAATCGACCATACCACACCCCAATCGCCATCTCGCTCGAATTCTGCTACAAGGCCCACATAGAACCACACCATGTGCGCATATAACCAACAAATTACAACCCCTCGTAGCATGGAAGAGTAGCGCATATAACATCTCAAAACACAAATAAGCTCAACTCTAACCGAATACCACACCTCTCAACACTAACAGTTTTGAGTCAACAAATCTGACCTGGTGTGGAATATACACCCTCCTCGGGCCTACCAATGGCCCCCAAATCAACTCCGGTCATCCCAAATAGATAAATAGCCCTCCAAAAGTCCACAATGATCTAACTAACCATAATACATACCACCATCTAGCTAAATTTGGTCACATTTTCACAGTCCGCAACCCCGAAACAATCTGCTTGTGAGAACTCCTAGTCTCCAAATCCATAGAACCCATGAATCACCATACCAGATGCCAACTCCACCACCCGAATGTATAACACATATCTCGTACACAATCATCCCATGAGAAATACTTCCATAATTCTTCCGTGCCACATAGAAATATCTTAACATCAGCAGTCGATCAACGAGACGGGTACTGCAATGCCAATAAAGCATCTGTAAGCCAAAACACAGTGCGCCTTCTTAAATGCACACCTTTCTCAGAAAATACCATGTAGTAATAGCATTCGTCTAGTCGTCTGAAACCATCCATGTTGTCTAAGAATTCATGACCTTCTTTTCAAAATTGAACCATGACCTTGCACATGCAATCCTTAACCCCACCCAACACACCGCTTCTATCATGCCATCATATGAAAAGCACGAGAATCTCATAATCAACTCTGAGTCACCAGCATAATACATACCCGATTGATCAGGAGCCTTTTATTTGATCCCATCCAGGAGAAAATCATAATATGCAACATACTCCTCACGCCGGTAGGAAACTATCCATCTCAAACCGTGGTAGAAACCATCGAGAACTCTTCGAAACCCATTTGCACATAACTAATCCATCAGAACTGAATCTCTCTAACTCAACCAATCCATTCAAGTCGCAAAACCCAAGAGTATTTCCACAAAACACCTGTAGAGACTCACCACATCATAAGTACCCAGAGAATCAATCATACCATTACCATACTGATCCAACCTACTACCAAGTTGTCCTATTTCCTCTGAGTTCCTTCTAAATTGCCTTCAAGTTGACACTTCTCCTCGCTATAATACCACGATCCTCAACCAAAACTCACCACACGAGATCCTAGCATGAAACCACGTCGCCCTAAAGCCCATGAGCTACCGCATTCCTATATTTCTAAAAGCAAAAACATCGATGCATACCCTTATGAAGGGAGAAGAATGAAATCGAATAAGAGTTAAACTATTGTGCCTTCTGCATTCATGTGAATCTTAAATTGTTGAATGTTTAAGCAGCAGCATAAACATAACTTTGACAGTAGAACACTTTCCACAATTCTCCACTAACTTCTATCAAATGATTCTGTAGTGAAGAGTAGGATAAAGAGTAGAAAAGAATGGAGGAAGAAAGGAGCGCACAGGTAGCAGGAAGAAGGAGACACCTGAAGTTGTAAAAATTAGGGTATAGGTTAAATAATTTTAAAAATATGGGTATAGGTTAAATGGGGGCGACCAAATAGGGCGCCCCGAATTTTTACGAGCTTATCTTAACTCTT
>NW_017689151.1:0-778 GCF_001879085.1 Nicotiana attenuata
GGGTGCATTTCATGTGACGTGATCCAAAAACACGCTCTTAAACGGCGTTCGCTTTCGTAAAAACAAAATAAACTAAAAGCGGTAAATAATCTTAAAATTGCACTATAGGTTTAAATATGTATAAAAACCAGATTTTAGCCATTTATGATAATTTAAGCGACCGTGCTAGAACCACGGGATCCGGGGGTGCCTAACACCTTCCCTCGGGTCAACAGAATTCCTTACACAGAATTTCTGGTTCGCAGACTCCAATTGGGAAGTCAAAATTTTCCTCGATTTGGGATTTAAATTAAATCGGTGACTTGGGACACCAAAAGCCAATCCTATCCCAAGTGGCGACTCTAAAAATAAATAAATGATCCCATTTCGAATAATGTCACTTTAAATGGAAAAACTCCCTTATACATTTATCCTTCGGGGTAGGTGTGTAAAAAAGGAGGTGTGACAGCTCTGGCGACTCTGCTGGGGATACGAACCCAGAATTTCGATTCAGGGTTCAAGAATTCGAGCTTAGTACAATTGTCATATTTGGCTTTATCTGATTTTTCTACATGTTCCATGCTATATGTGCTACATGTTTTACCGCTTTGATATTTGTTGAAATTGTATATATAAACTGTCGCGAATCCCTTCCTCTCCCTGAGTCTTCTACATCATGGAGAAGGGTGTACTTCGTGTAGCTTCTCTTCTGTTTAGAGTCTTTCCCAATTTAGAACGAGGTTTGGATAAGTTGCTAAGCCGGCGGAGCTTCTGTATCCCCGGTACGCTGCCTCCCCCT
>NW_017689151.1:5200-5876 GCF_001879085.1 Nicotiana attenuata
TTTATAAATGTAAATTATTAGGCCTTTTAGAGACAAAAATAAATAGAAAAATCATAGTTGCATTAGGTTGCCCTTTAAATAAAAGTGAGATGAGCCTCGCCGCACAAAACATATAAATTGTGGGGCCCTCATTAAATACTTTATTAAAATATTTTAGAAATTCGGGACATGCCATTTAGCGAATTTTCATGGCTTCCCGCAAAGTTAATAAGGCGCTAGCCACTTTAGGCACGCTTTTAATAATTTTACTTTCCTAAACTCGGGTGCGCATTTCATGCAACCCAAATCCAAATCCCAAAACGTTGAATAAGAGGTGTTTAGGATCCGGGTGCATTTCATGTAGTCAAAGTTATGACTGCCAAAATAAGTAGATTGGCTATGCACCAAATCATCAGCAACAACCTTCGTGCATTGATCCATTGTCATGATAAATCATAACAGCAGCATATTTTGCAGTGTCCAAAATCATAAAACTAATTTGAATACCGAGCTTGGATACTGATAACAGAGTTGCATTTCTTGCATCGCTAAGCTACAGAGACCCAGAATTTAACAAAACATCATAGGATATGCTAGCTCGACAACATGTCAAATGTGGTACTCCACAGTTTAGTGCTATAACTTCTCGTCGTGTCTGCAAGATCGCTCCACAACTCTTCAGAACATTATTATATAC
>NW_017689152.1:0-708 GCF_001879085.1 Nicotiana attenuata
ATTTAAAAATCACTAATCAACTGAGCTAACTTAACAATTTATAAAATTCGTATACGAATTCAAATAGCAGGAATCATTCTGAGTCGAACAATCCGAGTTTAACAGTCCAATGAGCTTAACTACAGGAATCAACTATCAGACATGTATCAAACCAGTCCAAGCAAATGATTTAACTGAATTACACATTCGACAACTAATCATCAGTTCCCAAACCAAATAACATATTCATTTAAACTACGAATCCACAGCGGAAAGCTGCTTCAATTTCAGTTCACATTTCCAACAGGATGAGGATACATTGTGTCAAGCTCAGAATGTGTACCTGACTTCGAAATACAAGGAGAAATAGGATAGGTCAGCAACAATAAATACAGCAGCAGCAATTCACTGATGCTTAGCACAGCTCAGAAATAAATCAACAGCCCACAGGTGATTTCATAGCTAGCAGATTCAGGAACAATTTCGAAAAATTAACTTGAACACCCACAGAAAATCAAAATCCCAACTAGGTGACCCAGAAATGCTCAAAACCAATCTGATCTACCATATCAACTCAAAATCAGGTTGAATAAAACCAGAAACCACTCGAGAAAGCTAGTAAGCCTCTGAAACTTTCAGGAACTAGGAGAATGAGAATCAACAACTAGAAATCAAAATTAACTTGAATTATCTAATAGAACAGTAATTTTTGATTTTTGAAGGTTTTCT
>NW_017689152.1:5252-5876 GCF_001879085.1 Nicotiana attenuata
ACCAATTCTCTGTACCCTTATCGCAGAAGTACCTCTTTCCGTTCAGACCTCATACCCTCCATCTGTTACATTGCTCATGAACTGACATTTACCAAACCTTTGCATTTCACATGAATCCCAAAGCACGTCAATTGCCACCCATTCAGTGCATATGTTTCTTCTTGACTTAACCAACTGGCCTTGGCCTTGAGGTCTAATGCTCCTTCACTTGCCATGATAACTTTGCTTTCCGCTTGGAAGACCTTGCTTGTCACTGGTTAACCAACTTTTGTCAATCTTGCCACAGAAAATGCCTTTGATCCATTCACCTAACACCCTCCATCTGTTGCATTGTTCATGAATTGATATGTACCAAGCCTTTGAATCCCAAAGCATGTTGATTGTTACCAACTCAATGCGCTTGTTGTTCTTTCTTGACTTATGACACTTTGATGTACTAGCCAGATCCCGTTTTGTGCAATTGGAAAGCTGGTGGCAAATTTTGAAATCATTTCTCACATGTTATGACCGAATTGACTTGGGAAGAGGAAGTAAACAAGACAAAAGGAACAGAGTAGAGGACGATGGAAAGAGATGATTCCTAACAAGAAAACTACAAAGTAAAAACCTATCGGACGTGGATAC
>NW_017689153.1:0-3903 GCF_001879085.1 Nicotiana attenuata
AGGATAACAGTACAATACACTGAAATAACAACAGGGGATCTCCCCAGATACTGTTTCGTAGTCCCAAACGTAAATGTGCAGGAGGATCTCCCGGAATACCGTTATTTCTCCCAAAGTAAATATGCAGGGGGATCTGTCTTACCCCCTTTTTCTCGCAAAATCGGGTTTATGACATTTGGTAGGGACAACTCGTTCCTTTTGGGAAAGGGGTTTTGCAATTTTGAAGAGTTGCCACCTAATGATTAGGGTGCATTAGGACACCAGAGGAGTTCGATTTGAATAACCAGAGATAGGTTAAGGGCTTGAAATTATTCTAAGGGGAAGGTGTTAGGCACCCCTCAGAAGCCACTAGTGTGGTTCCCGGCCAGACAATTATTGTAAGGCTCAAATAAGAGGGGATTTCATCACATAAATGTTTGAAAGTAAACAAGGTTTGAAAGAGTAATTAGAAAAGCTGATTTTAAAAATAAAGAGTTAAAATGCTGAAAAGAAAGAAATAAACAATAAAGGGGGAGGGGTCCTAGGTTTATTAATAATATGGATCACCCCACACAATTCCCGATAATCACTCCTCAATGAGGGTCTACACATGACATTATCGCGTGGTCATCATATCCATATCTACCCATCCCACCCCGTTAGGGTATTTAAAACGCGAATTGGTCTCGATTACTTATTGCATGCTATTACCCGCCCCAATCCTAGGCACTTAGCACTACCAATCCTAAAAGGGAGGGATATTGGGCTTATTTGAGGTTTCAAAAGGTAAAAAATCTAAGGCGACATACAAAACACATATTGTACATTTTAGGGGAAAAGCATATAAACAAACATGGGCTCAATTACACCTCCTTGAACAAAAGAGCACATAATTAGCATGACTTTCACATACTGTTTAGGTCTGATTAAATACTAAATGTGAGAGAGAATTTAAGAGTTGGGGCAGACTGGTTTATTACATAATTCAGATAAGGAGCCCGAATCAGGCCTGCCTGCTGGTGGTAATTGTTAAAACAGATTCAGTTTATACTTTTACCCTATGGCTGGCCTAAGTGTTAAGACGGGGTCCTATAGGCATGATATCTACTGAATTTAGAAGGTAATAAGACATTAAAACTCGAGCGAATTGTTTGAAAAACCCTATAGGCATGCTTGCTAAACTTAGCTAAGCGAGGGATTCAGATTATTAAAGAAAGGCTGAATTTAAACGCATTGATTACAAGTTCTGCAACTGGCAGTATCCATTATTACTAATTTTATATCTAACACTGAGTGAGGCGAACAAGATTTAATTAGAAATTCCTATAGGCATGCTTTCTATGCGCTACTGATTTTAAACTTTGCAGACATGGGGTAAAAATGCAGAAGCCTTATAGACATAGTATCTAATTGCATGAGGCTTGTTCTGAACCTATAAACATGGTATCTAGATGCAGAATTTGTTTAAGACCTATAAATATGGTATCTAGATGTAATTGAATATGCAGAATTGAACAATCCTATATGCATAATTTCTATACGAAGTTGGATACGCAGAATTCAGAATAGACCTATAGGCATGATTTCTATTCGAATATGCAGAATTCAGAATACCTATAGACATGGTTTCTATATGAAGGTTGGATATACAGGAATATAGTATTCCTATAGACATGATTTCTATATGTATTTGAAATATGCAAAAATATAATAGACCAATAGACATTATTTCTACCCTTTGCATGCATAGTTACCCACCCTTTTTCACTAGCCAACCCCAGGCGTTTATTACAACTTATTACAAACCAGAATGAATAAAATTACATCAGGAAAAGTAAACAAAAATACAACCAAAGGAGAGCCTGATTTAGACTTCTTGTCTGAATTATGAGATAGACCAACTCAAAGACCACTGATCCAAAGCTTTTCTCCAATCTGAGCGTGTCAGAGTTCCCTAAGAGCCTCAATGGGACTCCGGGCAGTGCTCACACCCAAATTGTATCACCAGAATAGGGACAAGTGCAGTATAGAAAGGCCAGCCCTCAAGTGTCCAAGTTCAGAGGGAGCTCAAAGGGTCCCAAGGTAAGGCTCACAAGAGGGGGGCAAAACTTAAAGTCTAAGAGAGAGTGCAAGTGAAGAACATAATTCTAAGGAATAAAGGAGAGGGGAAACAACTACAAACAGATACACAAAAGGGGTTCAGGGAATAGGGGAATTGCAAAGAGCCTATTGCTTAGGCTAGGGCAAGCTTTAGGCATGCCCAACAATGGAGGATGCTGGCATGCCTATAAGTCTGCCAGAACACATCATATTAGAGGCTAGGATCCCAGGGGATCAAGTTTGAGTCATGGACAATAATTTGCAGTACTGCCATGCCTCAAACCATAGCATAAACACATAGGAAGTGGGGTTTTGGGATTCACAATAGATTTAGAATAGGCAGAAGGCAATTACAACATGCTAAAGTAAGCATTGAATTATACATAAGCAATAGACAGACATGCAGGTAAAGGTAGTAAATAAACACATTGTTGTGATTGCTGAAAACCTTAATCAGGACATACCAGTTTCAAAGAAGCAAAATACAGCAGTAGCAGTACTTGAAAAACAAGCCACAACACAAGTAACAAGAGAGAATGATATTGAATGTGAGTGTGAGTTCAGAAAACTAAGAGTGTTCGTGTGTCTTGTGTCAATGAAAGAGCAGGTCTTTATAATGTGAAAACAGGCAGAAAATAAGGCAAGAAATAACCGTGTACCAATTAAAATCAATTAGTAGAAGAACTTCCTTTAATTAAGGAGTTCAAACTTAAACGGTAATGAATAGAAATCATTTAATAAAAGAGATTGAGTAAGCACCTTGTGCAAAGTAGGCAATTAGGGGTAAATACATAGGAGTTTAATTAAGGGAAGAATCTTTAAAATACACGGTTAAACAAATAAGGTAAGATACCCAATAAAATCAATCAGTACATAGTAAATCAAGGAGTCAGGGATTCGAAATTACTGGTTCATGGGTAAACCAAGTCAGAAAGGCTAAGGAAAGCTTTCGAATCAAACCAAGTAACAGGGAAATTAGCACAACAAGGAAAGAATCAATCAGACTTACACAAAGGAGGTCTGAAATCAGTCAAAAATTGAAAGTCATTTTAAAAGGGAAGCTCAACATATGTAAAGAGTACACAAGTGTTAGGCATGCGAGGCTGAATTTAGGACAAAGCAAAAAAGCGTCATGCAATCATAAAAGTAAGTAGTGAATTATAGGAACATGGTAGTCATCTTAGTGACAAAGAAAAGGGAGAGTATCAAATAACATGTAGAGGGTCCAGTAGAAAGACCCTAGAAGAGTTTAGCAGGAAATCAGAATCATATAAAGAAACAAAGGTTGAAACAAAGATTTCGAAACTCAGTCGAGCAGTAGATGAAACAATCTTCAGAAACTCGAATAGGTCCAAAGGAGTTAGGGTTTTGAAATCAAACAAGTTCAAAGATGAGGAACAATCAAATCACATAGTGAATAGTCTCAATACTCGGATGAAACCCCAAATTTTAGGGTTTTGCCATCAATCGAGTGTAGAGATGAATGGACAAGTAATCAAGGCAAGAAATACTAACGAAATAAGTTCAGAAATCTCAGAGAGGAACTGAGACTTTTAACGTGCATTTTCCAGTAGAAGAACAACATAAGAAACACAGTAGAAGAACGACATAAAGAAACATAATAGAAAAAACTCACAAAGAAACACAGTAGAAGAAACACAATAGAAGAAACACATAAGAATCACAGTAGAACATGCTAAAGATCAGAGAAACTTCTAAAAATATCCTAAATCGGAAAAGATAAAGGTTTTGAAAGCAGAGTTTTTGAAAGAAACTTAAAAACGTTTGGAAAGACTTAGAGATAAACACAGATACTAAAGAAAT
>NW_017689153.1:4117-5876 GCF_001879085.1 Nicotiana attenuata
CTACTTAAAGCTGTCCAGATTTAACAGGTTTAATCAGTAGGCAAGTTAAATAGGATCTTTCACATATTGTCCTAATTCAACACCATATAACCCCTGCTCACCTAGATATCATGTTCTGGGATTTTTCTTTTAAGTATTTGAATGTTGTTTGAAGACGTGCACTTATTTGTTATGTTTGAGGAGGTAACTGTGAGCCTATAACTTGTTTCTTTAAACGCAGTCCTAACTGTTCTTGATATTCGCCTAGATTTTTATCCTTTAAAATCTTAGGAAAGTCTAGAGCTGTCCAAAGAATAGAGGTCCTAAAATACCTCCAGGGCCACGAGGAAGGGATGGGTAGTGCACGCATAGGACATTGTCAAGGTTACTAGAACACTTTAGGCTATGACCAAGGGGAGGAACTTGGGTAGAACGGGATATGATGACTACGGGTTAATGTCACGTGTAGCCCCTCATCGAGGAGTGTTTGCCGGGCATTGCGTGGGGTGATCCTGTAGGCTAACCAACCTGGGACCCCTCATTCCCAAATTCACCTTGTCTAAAACTTTACTTTTTTTTATATGTACGCAACTTGTTCAAATTCTTTGTCTTATTATTTGAGTCATACAATGTCCAACATGCTTTATTTGCAATTATGTGTTTCAACTACTTATTTGTTAAAGGACTAATTCATAAGTATAAGTTCGGCCGGGACCCACCGTTGTGGCCGCGAGGGGTGCCTAACACCTTCCCCTCAAGGTTGTTTCGAGCCCTTACCCTAAATCTCTGGTAATGCAAACTAGTCTAAGAGTTAATCGCTCTAGGTGCCCTAACGCACCATAATCCGTTAGGTGGAGACTCTTCAAATAACCAAATCCCAACAGGAAATGAGTTATTACCACCATGAACGTCGAAACCCGGACTTTCTCCACGGAGGAAAAAAGGGGGCGCGACAGGGGTTTCTGATTAGAATAGTCTTATAGGAATTGAGTGACCAGTTCCGAGCCGTTGGATCAAATGAATCCAATGGTTGTGATGAAAGAAAGCAGAAACGGGGTCGTTTTGGGGCTGGGGCTGTTGGACCGTGTAGGCTGGTTATTTTGCGCTTGGGTTTGGACGAATTTGGGTATAAAATTTTGGCCCAATTTCAAATTAATCCTTTCTTCCAATTTCTATTTCTTATATCCCTTTTTCTTTGTTTTCTTTTTCTTTTCTTTAATTAAAATCCGAAATTAAATTCTAAATTAATATAATTTGTAAAACTAAACTAATTATCTATTATAATATCTACAAATATTAGTTAATCCTAAATTAATGAAGAGAAAAATACTATTCTAGCATTTAAAGCTAAAAAATATAAATGAATGATATTATTTTGTAATTTTTTCAATTTAATAAAGCAATTAATTAACTAACTAATCCTATAATATGAACACAAAATCTAAATTCAATGCATGGTATTTTTGACAATTTTCATGATTTTAACAAAATTAAACGTGCAGAAAAATGCAAACAATTAATAAAATCCTACAAAAATCCTATGAAATTGCAAATAATTTGAAAAAATCTATTTTCTTTAATTTTGTAGGAGTATTTCTAATAGGGCAAAAATTACGTGCTCACAGCTGCCCCTCTTTGCTTGGAAACACAAAGAGTTTTCGGGCAAAGATAAAATGAGCAACTACGAGTGGTTTTTGCCCGTTTGAAACTCCATGGGAAGCATTTTTTTTTGGAAAAAGTCTGACCGAACCTTGCTTCGGAGGTTGCCTACATATCCTTG
>NW_017689154.1:0-766 GCF_001879085.1 Nicotiana attenuata
GTACGAACGACTAGGTTTGTACAGTCGGTACTAATTAGTATACAAGAACGAGGATCGTACCAGACTCCTACAAACGAAAGGTCAGACCGAGATATCACGCGAGACAGCTAGTACTAGAGAAAAATTTTCCGCATCAGGATGAAGCCAAAGGAAAGTTCTCTCCTAACTGGCAAGGCCCGTACATGGTTCATCGGGTCCTAACAGGAGGGGCCCTCATACTCGCAGAGATGGATGGAGAAGTCTGGCCAAAGCCAATTAATTCAGATGCAGTCAAATGTTATTATATGTAATCATTATGATTTCTGTATGATGTAATTTGAACTACGCCTGACCTGATTCCCGTTTAAGAGGGGATACGTAGGCAACCCTATGGGTTCGGTCACAATTCGATAAATTTTCATTTCCCCCACTATTGGAAACTGGGGCAGAATTTTGAGGAGGACCCTTAAAATTCCAAAGTTGATCTTCAGCCATTCTCCAACGCGCAGCCGTCAGAAGCACCAGCCCAGTAAACTGGGGCAGAATTTTGAGGAGGACCCTCAAAATTCCAGAGCAAGAGAGGTCGCAATATCTTGAACCGCGTCGCAGTCGTCGGTTCATCTAAAAGAAAATCGTTTTATTATTATTTATGTGTTTACATCATATTTTTGAAAGTTATGCATGGCTACTATCAAATTGCTTTGTTTAGCGACGCTACCCCCCAATGAAAACAAGAGCCGAGTAGGACGAGCGAGGTCCACGGGAAGACGACTAACCTTCCCCCTTT
>NW_017689154.1:5258-5876 GCF_001879085.1 Nicotiana attenuata
ACAGCCTACAGACCTCAGATGAATGGAGCTGTAGAAGCAGCCAATAAAAACATCAAGAAAATACTAAGGAAGATGATAGAAAAACACAAGCAGTGGCACGAAAAGCTATCATTTGCTCTGTTGGGATACCGTACCACAGTCCGCACATCAACTAGGGCAACTCCTTATATGCTGGTTTACAGTACCGAGGCAGTCATCCCAGCCGAAGTAGAGATTCCCTCCCTGAGGATTATACAGGAAGCGGAACTTGAAGATGCAAAATGGGTAAAAAGTCGCTATGAGCAGTTAGCCCTCATAGACGGGAAAAGACTGAACGCAGTTTTGTCATGGTCAATTGTATCAGAACAGGATGTCCAGATCCTTCAACAAAAGGGTCAGACCGAGATAATTCACGCCAGGACAGCTAGTACTGAAGAAAAATTTTCCGCATCAGGATGAAGCCAAAGGAAAGTTCTCTCCTAACTGGCAAGGCCCGTACATGGTTCATCGGGTCCTAACAGGAGGGGCCCTCATACTCGCAGAGATGGATGGAGAAGTCTGGCCAAAGCCAATTAATTCAGATGCAGTCAAATGTTATTATATGTAATCATTAGTGGGGTAGCGGTACCTTTTGGAGGT
>NW_017689155.1:0-706 GCF_001879085.1 Nicotiana attenuata
AACATCCGAGTTACACCCTGGAATAACTCGCGATGCAAAAAAAGTGGCAGGACAGGTCTACCGGGACTCCCGCCTGATTGTTCAGCCATAGGGACTTAACCTAACACAAATGAGTCAGCGGCCCAACAAGAGAGGGATGACCATAGGCCCCATTTAAGAGTGACTGCACACCTGGCCCAAGATCGAGCCCAGACTCAAACAAGGACGACCTCAATCACTGAAGAAATCCCTAGTTCGAATCCGCAGCTCAGCTTGGAAGGCCAAACATTTACATTCATTTTTAAACCATGAAATCAAAGGAAAACAATAAGCAGGGCATAGGCTTTCAAAAGTTTTGGGCCTATATTAGGCCCAGTTCAAGTTGAAATGAAACACAGCAACAGGTCTCGCCCAGGGATCGAATCCCGGCTGACCATAAATGTCGTTTAACCTCCCAGAGCAGGAGTAAGGCATCACAATATCCATAAATACAGTATTCCCTTTATACTGGAAAATAACTTAAGCTGCTTGAGACATAAAATTCACAAAGAAGAAAAGTTCTGAAGTTCTTCAAAAGCAATTTTGGAGTATGTTGGAGTTAAACCTTATTCAAAACCTTACACCAAGTAAAACTAAACTTGCTGAATTCCGCAAACATTTAGCCATATAACAACATCCAAGCTAACTTAAAATCAATGATATTGCTAACCAACAACTCTTTAGCCAT
>NW_017689155.1:4959-5876 GCF_001879085.1 Nicotiana attenuata
TGTGAAGTCTGCGAACCAGAAATTCTGACTAAGGAATTCTGTTAACCCGGGGGAAGGTGTTAGGCACCCCCGAATTCCGTGGTTCTAGCACGGTCGCTTAAAATATTACAATTGGCCTATTATCTGATTTTAAAACATGTTCAACCTATAATGCAATTTTAAATTATTTACCGCTTTTAATTAATTTTAAGGAAAATTGAACGTCGTCTAAAACGTGTCTTTGTATCGCGTCACATGAAATGCACCCGCAATCCGGAACACATTTTATTCAACGTTTTAGGATTTAGAGTTGGGTCACAAGAAATGCACACCCGAGTTTAGGAAGGTAGAATTATTAAAGAACGTGCCTAACGCAACTAACGCGTTGTTAACTTTGCGAGGACTATGAAAATTCGCTAAATGGCACGCCTCGAATTCTAAGTATTTTAAAGAAATAATTATACGAGGGCCACACATTTGTGATTTTATTTGGCGCGGCGCACCTCAATTCTATTTTAAAAGGATGTCCTAAAGATGAACTATTATTATCTATTAAGGTTCGCCTCCAATTCAATTCATGGACCGAATTAATTGACAATAAATGAGGCTAAAGGTTCTATTTAAACTAACTAAAGGTTTGCGTGGGGAAGGGTTGATTGTTCAGCCATAGGGACTTAACCTAACACAAATGAGTCAGCGGCCCAACAAGAGAGGGATGACCATAGGTCCCATTTAAGAGTGACTGCACACCTGGCCCAAGATCGAGCCCAGACTCAAACAAGGACGACCTCAATCACTGAAGAAATCCCTAGTTCGAATCCGCAGCTCAGCTTGGAAGGCCAAACATTTACATTCATTTTTAAACCATGAAATCAAAGGAAAACAATAAGCAGGGCATAGGCTTTCAAAAGTTTTGGGCCTATATTAGGCCCAGTTCA
>NW_017689156.1:0-692 GCF_001879085.1 Nicotiana attenuata
CACCTTTTGTCAATCTTACCACAAAAAATATCTCTGAGCTGTTCACCCAACCCTTCATCTGTTGCATTGTTCGTGAATTAACATATACCGAGCCTTTGTGTAATTGATGCTAAACTTTGTGTTATACCAACTTTTCATCTGTTGCATTGTTCCTAAATCAGACCCTTGTATTTCGCACGAATCCCAAAGCATGTTGATTGTGGCCAACTCAGTGTGCCTGCGGTTTTCTCCTGGCTTGACGCCTTTATGTGCACACCAGGTGTCGTGTTGTTTAATTGGAAAGCTTGGTGGCAGATTTTGATATCATTTCTCACTTGTTTTGAACAACCGACCTAGGACGAAGGAGTAAAACAACGTGGGAGGATTGGAATAAAGGGTAATGGAGAGAGACGATTCCTAACAAGAAACCTACAGAATAGCAATCCATCAGATGTGATACCGACTCTAACGACCTTGACATGCACCTGCAGCCTACTCTGTTTAGCAAATCTGATGTTCAGCTCTTATTGTACCTTTTGCCGTGAAACTGGGCTTCAATGCTCCGCTTGCCCGACCCGATTCACAATCCTTATTCGACTTGTAGTGCCCGAAGGGTTTTCACCATCAAGCCTCTCTCATTTTGATTTTTCTCTCAACTCACCGTCGCCTTATGGTGCCCGTGAAGGTTTTCACCAATAAGACTCTCTCATTTT
>NW_017689156.1:5106-5876 GCF_001879085.1 Nicotiana attenuata
CCGGAATATGCTTCCGGTGAGTTTAGCTTGCTCCAATACTTTCCATTTTATGATATTAGCCGAACTTCCTGGATCCACTAGAACACGTTTAATTTTAAAATCTAACATATTTAAAGAAACTACCAGTACATCGTTGTGCGATAGCAGCAATCCGTTTGCGTCTTCCTCCGTAAAAGTGATATCGTTTTCCCAGAGCCTTTTGCTATGAGTTATTAGTACTTTCGTATTCTTTGCCGCTAAAAAGGTGACCCCTCAAATCCTTAAATCAAAGTCTCCAATCTCAAGCCCTAATTCCCCAATTTTAGGCTTTAAATCCCATAAATTTCATGTCTAATTAGGTAGAAATCACCATAGAATCGAGTATTGAGTTCAAAAAACTTACCTCCAAGTGTTTCCATTCGATTCCCTCTTCAATTCCTCTCAAAAAGCTTCAAAATCGCTCAACTATGGTGGAAAATAGACCAAAAATCGCGAAGACAACTATTTAAACATTCTTCCCAGGGATAAATTCCTTCTTCGCGAACGCGGTCAAAGCCTCACATTCGCGAAGCACAAAAAGATCACAGCTCAACTTTCCTCTTACGCGAATGCGAACACCACCTCGCGAACACGATGCCTTACTCAGCTTAACCTACGTGAACGCGTTCCTCCAGCCGCGAACACGATGCATTAGGGCCTGATGCCCAAGTCTGCTTCACCCTTCTACGCGAACGCGAACAATACTACACGTTCGCAATGCCCTAGGACGAAGGAGTAAAACAACGTGGGAG
>NW_017689157.1:0-750 GCF_001879085.1 Nicotiana attenuata
CTAACACTAATGAAAGACCTTAAAAGTGGGTCAGAAGTTATGTGTCATTACTGTAACAAAAATGGTCATAATATTCCGTTTTGACGTTTTCGTAAAACAAACGTTTCAGGATCGGGTTTAGGAAACCCAAAAAATTTTGAAACCTAGTAACACTAACCCTCCAGGACCCAGGCAAGCTTGGGTACCTAAAAGAAAGTAATCATCTTGTTTTGTAGGAACACCACAGAATAAGCCGCAAAGGAAAATGGTATCTAGACAATGGGGTTCCAGTCATATGACATGTGACAAAAACCTGTTCAAAGAAGTTACAAAAATTGATGGAGGAAGTGTTAAGTTTGGAGATGATTCAAAAGGCAAGATAATTGGTACTGGAACAATTCCCTTCAATAACAATTGTGACATCACTGAAGTTTATCTTGTCGATGGCCTCAACTACAATATCTTGAGCATAAGTCAACTCTGCGACTCAGCATATGAGGTAAACTTTAAGAAAACAGGATGTGCTATTGAAGATGAATCAGGTAATATAGTCCTTCCTGGAAAAAGGTAGGGAAATGTTTATATCCTTGATAGTTTTGAAAAGATAGATGGTCATATTTGCTTATCCTCTATGTCTGATGATCCATGGCTATGGCATAGGAAACTTGGTCATGCTAGCATGCATTTGATAGAAAAATTGTCCAAACATGAATTAGTTGTTGGTCTACCCAAACTGAATTTTTCTAGAACTCATATTTGTGATGCATGTCA
>NW_017689157.1:4937-5876 GCF_001879085.1 Nicotiana attenuata
CAAACTCAAACTCAAGCTTTCCTCCTGGGTTATCAATTTCATGATCGAGAGTGCTGAAGATCCCACCAGTCTACCCTATGGCATGACAATCACTCACATTCTGGAAGCTTATGAAATTTCCCTGTCCAATTATCCCTTCATCACTGTCTCTAAGTCCTACAATTCTAGAGCCTTTGCCAGTATGGGATATGTGAGTGTAAAAGGCTCCTGGGTTAAGAAGCACGATAGTGAAGCAAAGCATGCTCCTGTAGAGCCCAAAAAAACCTTCACCCTCTGTCCCTCATCCCAGTCTTGACAGTCCTGATCTTGGCGAAAAGCTTCGTGCTATTGACTCTCAACTCTCTGAAATCAAAAATCTTCTCACAGCCACTCAGTCTATTGTTGGTGACATTCATGCAATTTCCAAGGAAACAGGGTCTGATGTGTCCAAAATTAGAGTTGCGGTTCTCAGAGTTAGGGAGAATGCTGTCAAAGCCTTCAGGGAGATTCATGACAGGTTGGATGGAGTGAGCATCTCAGCCAATGCAAGCTTTGAACATTTAAAGGAGGACATCTGCAACACCCTTACTTATTTTCTGCGTTGTTAGTGTGGCTGTTTTAAGACAATTTATTTTGCTCTGCTGGTTTTGGGCTGTGTTTTCAGCCTTTGGATAATTTTTATCTTTTGCTGTGCTACTTTTGTGGGCTGTTTTCCCGGCCGTTGGATGGTTACTATAACTTTTCTGCTTCAATTCTATCTATTCTGTTTAGTTCTTGTCTTGTTCCCTCTTTGCTGATGCCAAAAAGGGGGAGAACGAATGTATGTTCTATCTGTACAGGTACAACTTCTTGCGGCAGAAGTCGACTCTATCTCAGACTAGTCAACTGCATACATTGAGGGGGAGTAAAACACAGGGAAGTCAACTGGTGTTTACACTTACATATTATTTTGTCATCATC
>NW_017689158.1:0-827 GCF_001879085.1 Nicotiana attenuata
TGATGTGAAATTCTGATTTGAGAGTGGCCGGGCTCGGATTTTTGCTAAGTTTCGGATTTTCGATATTTTTCGATTGTTTTCGCTTGGACTTTGTTCCCTTAGCATATTGTGACGTATTCGTTCTGATTTTGGATAGATTCGACGCGCGTGGAGGCCGATTTGAGGAGCAAAGGCGTCGCGAGCTAGAGATTTAGCCGGTTCGAGGTGAGTAATGATTGTAAATGATGTCCTGAGGGTTTGAAACCCCGGATTGCACATTGTAGTGCTGTATTGAGGCGAGACACGCGCTGGATGATGAGCGTGGGGTCTTTTACTGTTGGGGATCGTGACTTGGTCCGTCCCGATTGATGATTTTACTGCATATTTGACTGAAACTTATTTGTTATCATCATAATTTGGGCTGATTGCCATATTTGGGCTTCGTGCTAATTATTTGAACCCCTTCGTATCACTAGCTGAACCACCTTGATGACCTAGATGAAGATTGAAGAGTATGACACATTTCCAACCAACCTTATATGATAGGCTAAGTGTTAGCCCCTTGACAAAGGTACTCGGCAGGTGTGGGTTGTGACAAGTATTTTCATGATGGACTTGGCACGCAACCTAAAAATTGGGACAACATCATGACGGGCAGCTCGGCATGACGGACTATGCGGGGTTTGACAAAGGCACCTTGAACGGAAGCAAGGCACATTTTACTTAAACGTGCGGGTTGGCGAAACAATGGCATGGCGAAACAATGGCAAGGCGAAGCCATGTCAAGCAGGGGCAAAGACATGGCAAGGCAAGGCAAGGCAATGAGGGACAAGCAATGGCAATTGATG
>NW_017689158.1:5038-5875 GCF_001879085.1 Nicotiana attenuata
TGTGTAGAAAATGGAGCCTTGCCTCAGAATTTATAGGCAATTATCAGAAGAGGTGTCTGGAAAAGGTGCCTTTTCAGAAGAATACGCTGCCTGCCGCGGTTCTACCGCGGTTACGGCCAGAACGGAATGTACTAAGAAATTTTGAATCCATTCAGCTTCTTCACCGGCTTATCCAAAGCTATAAACTCTTAGAAGTGGTTTTGGACTTTAATGAATTTCCGCATAAGCGGATGGTTGGACCGCATATGCGGTACCGCAGAAGCGGAACTTGGGCCACAGATGCGGAAAGGCCTGGGCAGACCTTATATGTTATTTCATTGCGCGATTTTGGGGTTATTCCACCATTGTTGCCTTCGACCTTGGAGTTTTTGGAGCGATTCTGAAGAGGGAAACCAAGAGACTTCGTTGAGGTAAGGAATTTTGGACCTAAAACTCAATTCTATGGTAGATTTTCATGAATTTATGGCTGTAATTAAAGGAAATGAAAGGCTAAAAAGGAAGATTAGGGCTTGAGTTTAAGAGGGCTTCAAATAGGGATTTGAGGGGTGATTTGAACTCCGATTTTTGTGTTCTTTGTATGTATGAACTCGTGGCGAGATAAGGAACCCGTTGATGTGAAAATTTCTGAATTTTGAGAAGTGGGCCCGGGGCTCGGATTTTTGCTAATTTCGGGATTTTCGATATTTTTCGATTGTTTTCGCTTGGACTTTGTTCCCTTAGCATATTGTGACGTATTCGTTCTGATTTTGGATTAGATTCGACGCGCGTGGAGGCCGATTTGAGGAGCAAAGGCGTCGCGAGCTAGAGATTTAGCCGGTTCGAGGTGAGTAATGATTG
>NW_017689159.1:0-5875 GCF_001879085.1 Nicotiana attenuata
TTTATTTATAAAAGTTTTTTTATGTGCTATTAACATGGTGTACATCAATTGGATTTGGTAAATATGTGTATAAGTCTTATGGTAAGTAATTTGGGGCCCAAGGAAAGGCCCAAGTCTAAGAAATATTGGAAAAGTTCATAATAGGCTAAAATTCGAAATGAGCTTGCACTAGTCCATACTTTGATCGAGCATATCTAAATATGTATAAGGTTTTATGTGATGAGTAACCTATCATATGAGAGGTCCTTGAGTCTAGTTTCCAATGCTTCAAACCGTTCACCATTTGGACATTCCTACAAAAAGTTATGATCAAATTACCAAAGGCTGGAAAAATGCGATCCTATGTCAAATCTGCGACCGCAAAACCTGTCGCATTTCTGACTTTACGGTCGCATTTCTGTCGCAAACTGGGCCAGTGTAGCCCAGTTTTGGGCGCCGATTTTGCGGTGCATTATGCGGCCAACATTCTCGTTTTGCGGTCCGTATTGCTACAGCAAACCCGACATCGGAGGGTTAATTTTCTAATTTTTAAACCCGACCCCCTATCGATATATTCGATGCATGCTATTACCTGTCCCAATCCTATCATTCCCGGAGGTATTTGGGACTACTAGTCCTAAAGGGGAAGGGAGATTTGGGCTTTTCAGAGTTTAAAAGGATAAACTTCTAAGGCGACAAACAAAACACATAAAGCAGGTATGGGAAACACATAACAGTTAAAAAGGCTCAGACATGCCTCCTCACTTAAAAAGGAGGTGTGATAGCTCAGGCGACTCTGCTGGGGACAAGAACCCAGAATCTCTGGTTTAGGGTTCAAGAATTCGAGCTTAGAATAGTTTTTGTATTTGGCTTATATTTATTATCTGATTTTTATTACATATTTGGGCCTAATGTGCTAAATGCCGCTTTTTACCGCTTTGATATTATTTGAACTGTATATAAACTGCTACGAAACCCTTCTCTTCTCATCTTCGGGGAAGTGTACGCTGGCGTGACTTCTTTTCTGTTAGTGTCATACCCTAATTTACGAATGAGGTTCGGACAAGTTATAAAGCCGGATGGCCTTTTGGTTCCCGGTACGTAGCCCCCCCTCCCCCCCGGCTCGAGTTGTCCACTCGGGTAAGCCAAGTCTAGAACAATACACCCAGGTTTTTAAACCTAGAATAACTCATCCTCATGCTGGATCCCTAGTAGGAATGCTTATTTGCATCATGTGCATTTGACTTTGGGGACTCAACACAGGGTTGGGTCCGTCTAGGACAGGTGTACCCGAAAATAAAAGGACCAACCTAATGCATTTTCACGTGCTACCTGTGCATTTATTTGTTTTGGCTTGCATGTGGGCCGGCTTCTAGATTAGGTAAGAAACATCAAAAGAAAAAATAGGTTCAGGTTATGAGAGAGAATTTCATCCGTTTCCCAAAGTCTGATATCCAAAATATCCCGAAACTCTACCGAAATTTTTGAAAAAAAAAGAAAAAAAAAGAGGGGAAAAGTTATTTCAAAATGTTTATATATTTCGGTTGTGTCAAAACTGGCCGAACTACGCGGGTTTGATTCTCACCGGATGTGGGATACGTAGGCGACCCTCATCGGGTCCAGCCCCGTTTTTGCAAAAAATAACCAAAACATGAAATGTCATCATTTTTCTGTCATAAATAAAGTGGGTGACGCCGTTTTTGTCTAAATAGCCAAATGTCCCAACGGGACACCGGAAGGCTGTTTCTGCAAGAATAGCCACCGACGGTTTCTTTGTCAATTGTTGGCCACCTAGCAAATGCAGCCCTGATTTATTTGATTTTTGCAAAAATAAACCCTTTTTACCAGTTTTCAAATAAGATTCACTTTGTCTTCAAACCAATCACTTTAATCTAAATGTGCAGAATGAGCACGAGTCAAAATTTACCAATGAAGGTTATGACCAAGATTCTGTTGGAACTACACATGTGGTGGGAAGATTTGGGTGGCAAGGACGAGAAATGGTCAACCATTATTTGGGGGCGCTCACCGGATTACTAAAGATCAGGCCTAGGGGAGATATAATAAAAGTACTGGTGACATTTTGGGATCCAGCTCACAACGTTCTGCACTTCTCGGACTTCGAGCTCACACCTACTTTGGAGGAGATAGCGCGTTATGCTGGGAGTACCGAGGGTCTATGACATAAATACCTGGTCGCTCTAAGGGCCGTCACCCCTTACAAGTTTCTAGATTTGCTAAAAATAAGCAGGTAAGTACAGTATGCAGATTTGGCGGGTGGGTTTTCCACTCTATGCTTCATATACCTGCGGTACAGACATATAGGAGGATTTGAAAAACCAGAAAGTAGAATATATAGTAAAGGGAACCGACCAAAATGGAAGAGCATAGATGTTTCGCTTTCATGGTGGCGTTGTTGGGTCTTCTAGTGTTTCCCAGGAAGGATGGGAATATTGATCTACGGGTAGCCGGAGTCGTCAATACTTTGGTTACCAATGCCAAGAGCACCCTTTCACCTATTATAGTGTCTGAAATATTCCGAGCTCTCACAGCTTGTAAAGCTGGAGTAGAGTTTTTCGAAGGGTGTAATTTGTTACTACAAATGTGGATGATTGAGCATTTGTGTCATCATCCTCGGTACATGAATTACGGATCTACAGGGGAAAGCTGCATAGAGGAGTTCGAGACAAGGGTCAGTGGGTTCGAGATGCCAGAAGGGGTTGGGGATTGGATATCCCGTCTTCGTTCCGTAACTGCAAAACAAATAGAATGGACGTTGGGTTGGCTTCCTGTTAATGAGATTGTATACATGCCCACCACCGGTCCTCACTTCCTCCTGATGGGTCTCAGAAGTATCCAACCTTATGCCCCATACCGGGTTTTGAGACAGCTAGGAAGATGCCAAATAATCACCAAGGACGAAGACCATAGCATTCATGCAGTTGAGATCCGCTCTGATGGCCTATTTCATGAAGCAGTGGTTCGCCAGATCTGGAGTGAGTGCCAATACTTGACGGCGAACACCCAAGTACGTGATTTATCCAAGGGTGAAGTTTCGCCCGGTTACCTTGCCTGGTATAAAAGGAGTGTTGAGTTTGGAAGACTAGCTAATAGACCCCACCTCCAAGAATTTGTTGAAGCATCACAAGAACAATGAGATTGGCTGACCAAAGAAAATGAATACAGGGCCACCATAAGTAAGTTGGAAAAGAAAGTCAGAGATCTTAAATTTGATAATGGGTTGCAAGCTACCGCGGATGAAGGTGAGAAGAAAAGGTTAGCCCAAGAAAATAAAGCCCTTCGAGCCCAAATCCAGAAGATGAAAATAGCAGACTGAGAACCGTAGCCAGGAGCGGGATAGATGAAAAGTTTATAAACAGTCTTAGGCGGAAAGTATATGACTATGAGGTTGATTTGGAGAAGACTGAGGGCGAACTAGCAAAGGCCCAAGCAAAATTAGCTAGGAATGCAAAGGAACGGGCAAGTTTCGTTCAACAGCTGAAGGAAAAGTACGACAAAGGAATCATGGGGTTGGAGAAAAAGATCAATACCCTTGAGAGCGAAATGACCAAGCAAGAAAAGAACTTCAAAGCAGAAAGAGAACACTCCTATGCCTTGATGTCCCAACTTGAAGAAGATCTGCAACAATTGCAAGAGCAAAATCATATGGCCACACAAGTTTTGGAGGCCATATCTCAACAAATTGGACGTCTCTTACAAGAGAAAGGCGTCATCAGGGAGAGGGTTAGAAGGATTGCTGACTATATTGTAATGAAGTGCAATGAATGCGAGGACATGACCAGGTCCATGTTCTTCGCTGCAGTTATGATTTTTGTCCGTCAGATAATGGATGACCTATATCTCCTCCAAGAAGATATGGCACGTAGGCCCGCGACAAGACCGACTTGTCATGCCCCAACCATGGAATTCGCAACCGGCGCTCGATCGAGTGAACCCAACCGAGCAAGCCTCATCACACACTTCCTACCCAACTCATCATGAACAAGGTAACCATGTTTCCCTTTTATTTAGGCAAGGAATGGTAGTACATTCGACAGTGATAGTTCATTCTATATTACAAGCTTAAACCATAGTTAAAGTTGGTTTCCGAAATTCCCATAAAGTTACAATTTATAGATAACATGAGTTTAGAATTACAACATAGTTCATGAACCCCACAACACCCGTACATAACCCACACATATGTCTATGGAGCCTCTAAAGATGTAAGAAAAGCCAAGCCTGACAGTGCCGGCAACAAGGCCCCGGCTATACCTCAAAAGTAGGAGTCTATAACAAAAGATGTGTAATCTAACTCCTTGAAAGAGAAAGGGGCTCACCAAGACTTCAGAAGAAGGAACTCCGCTACACGGGATCAACACTATCAACAATGGAGCCACCTATATCCATTAAGCAAATGTAGCGTCCCCGACAAAAGGGACGTTAGTACCATGGAATAGTACTAGTATGTATAACTAAATTCCATCTAGTTAGAAAGAACTTCAATACAAGAATAAAGCAATCATAAGTACAACTCAAAGGGGACTTTAAATGGTCACACATCTACAAATAAAGGAGGCATACAATTTTCACATTTTGTTTCCATAGCTTTCATCTTTCTGGGCATCTCACATTGTTCCTCATTGTTCACATTACCACCGCTAACGTGAGCGGAGTCCGATCTCGACCCGATCGGTTAGGTCGCGTCATTTGAGACGTTTACTTCGATCACAAATTCATTACCACCATGTGCGTAGCATGGCGTTCGACCTCGGCCCGATCGGCTAGGCCGCCCTACCAAGGATTTTCCCTTTCCCATCAATCATCTCATTTCGATCTCTGTTTCCCATAACTCATTTCATAGGCACTTTGGGCCACAACTGTCACATCATATATTCGGCACTAGGCCACATCTCATATCATCCCAATTTCGATGTTAGGTTTGTAATTTAGGAAAATGGGAGTACACAAGAGTAATTTGAAATGCAAGCACAGATAAGATTTCACAGAAATGGCATAACATATTTAAATTTCAATTTAAGGTCTAGGCATCTCAATTCGTGATCCATAGTCCTTGCACCTTTCTTTAGGTTATCAAGAATAGCATGTTAATCATATTGAGATATACTTTCCACGCATATGAAGTTGCAGCACCAACTCAAGTGAAACAAGCAATCACTACAACAATTCAATTTGATCTTACAGTATTCACACAGCTACCAATATAGCTCAATTTTTAAAGACGTAGTTTTAGCCATACATACCTCAATATAGCTTTCCTTAATCCTTACAAAATTCTGGAACTCTTAGCACTTCGATCTATTGTGTAAGAATTACAAATTGAACCGAGAATTACAGACGAGATTGAGATTCTAGCTTGGTTCGAGCATATCATCAAACACTAAAGGTGCAGTGTGATCCTAGGCCCTTTCTGAGAGGAATTTCTATCATTTTATACCCCCAATTGCCTTCTTTTTAGTTTACTACCTTCCAATATCCTATGGGGTGATATGCATGCAAGATATTCATTCTTATGCCCATAAATTACTTCACTAATGACCCCTTATAGCTTAGTATAGAAATAAGAGCTGAGGTGATGAAGTCTTACCTCTTGGGATGAAGATTTAGGTGTCTTCACTTGATTATCTTCAATGTTTTAGCAAGATTTTATGTAGAAATTTGATGGGAGACACTTTCCCTCCCTAAGACTCTCTCTCTCTCTCTCTAAAAGCATCAAGAAAATTTGCTACAAATGAGCTATAACACAGAATATATCGATACGGGGTACGGTTAAAAATTAGAAATTGGACGCCCGAGTCAGGTCTGAGATCGCTATTTGCGATCACAAAGTGGAAATGCGGCCCGAGCGAAATGGACCGCGAAAAGTGCTCCCAAA
>NW_017689160.1:0-977 GCF_001879085.1 Nicotiana attenuata
TAGGTCTTTTAAGTTCAGCCCTAGGAGACGCACTTCCTAGCCTGAGTCATTGAAGTTCCACCCCTAGGAGATGCACTTCCTAGTCTGGGTTTTTCAGGATATACTTTTAGGGGATGCGCTTCCTAAACTGAGATTTTACCCCTAGGAGATGCACTTCCTAATTTGGGTCATTTGAGTTCACTCATAGGAGATGCACTTCCTAGTCTGGGGTTTTCAGAATATACCTATAGGAGAGGCACTTCCTAAATTGAGATTTCACCCCTAGGAGATGCACTTCCTAGTTTTGGCCATTTAAGTTTCATCCCTAGGAGACGCACTACCTAGTTTGAGTCATTGAAGTTCCACCCCTAGGAGACACACTTCCTAGTCTGGGTTTTTCAAGTTATATTTGTTTTAGGAGACGCATTTCCTAAATCAAGATTCCTCCCCTAGGAGATGCACCTCCTGGTTTGGTTCATTCAAGTTTCACCCGTAGGAGACGCACATCCTAATCTGGGTCATTCAAGTTTTATTTTTAGCAGACGCATTTTCTAGTCAAAGTTTTTTGGTTTTACTCACAGGAGACGCACATCCTAGTCGAGTATTTAGTTTACTCTCATCATTGCATCGATAGCATAAGTGGTTTACAATTTTGCTAACAACTCACAAATCTTCCTAGTGCAAACTGGGGCAGAAAATTTTATTTGTTTTGTTGTTTTGATTGCAGGCACCCACCTGAAGAACAAGGGAATAAATTTCAGTTGAAGCAATCACGCGCCCACCTGGAGAACAAGGGAATACATTTCAGTTGAAGCAATCACGCGCCCACCTGGAGAATAGGGGAATACATTTCAGTTGAAGCAATCAGGCGCCCACCTGGAGAACAAGGGAATGCATTTCAAGTTTTGGCAATCAGGCGCCCACCTGGAGAACAAGGGAATACATTTCAGTTGAAGCAATCAGGCGCCCACCTGGAGAACAAGGGAATACATTTCAAG
>NW_017689160.1:4550-5875 GCF_001879085.1 Nicotiana attenuata
AAGACCTTCCGACCAATCTTTGAGGATGCCAAATCAAGTGTGTGGTAAAAGTATGATCTTCTTGTATCATGGGTAATACCTTGTTCTCAACACGAAGAGAGAAAATGATAAAATGAGAGAGTCTTATCGGTGAAAACCCTCATGGGCACCGTAAGGCGACGGTGAGTTGAGAAAAAGAGTAAAATGAGAGAGGCTTGATGGTGAAAACCCTTCAGGGCACTACAAGTCGACTGAGGATTGTGGATCAGATGGGACAATTGGAGTGTTGAAGCTCAGTTTCACAGCTTAGAGGCATAACAAGAGTTGAAAATTAGACTCGCTTGACAGATCAGGCCGCTTAATCCAAAATGCATGTCATGGACAGTGGAGATGGCCTTCAAATTAGATTAGTTTCTACTTTGTTCGTTTTCCCGGGTAAAAGTTTTTTCTTGTTAGATACCATCTCTTCTCGTTTTTCTCCATATTTTGTTCCTCTTGTTTTGTTTGAGTCCCTTTTGAGTCTGTTTTTATCGAAACAAGTGAGAAATGACTTCAGAATTTGCTACCAGCTTTCCAACTGCACAAAGCGGAATCTGGCCTAGCACCTTAAGTGGCATAAGTCAGGGAAAAGTGGCATGCGCACTGATTTATAACAATTGACGTGCTTTGGGATTCATGCGAAATGCAAAGGTTCGGTAAATGTCAATTCATGAGCAGAGTGCAACATATAGAGGATATTGGGCTCGAATGGATCGGAGGTGTTTTATGTGATAAGGGTTGACAGAAAATGGTTAGTCAATAACAGGCAAGGTCTCCCAAGTTGAAGTCCAAGTTGATCATGACAAGTGCAAGAGAAATCGCCCTCGTAGTCAAGGCCACAACCTAACCACCATGTTTTAAACTCACAAGTTTTCTTTGTCTGAAACAGGGATGAAGGCTATGTTCATATCAAAGCTTGGGAGCTTGAATTTTTCAGGTGTAATGCCCCAATTTTGCTGAGAAGATCACACATCACCCCTAGGAGATGCATTTCCTAGTCTGGGTCTTTCAAGTTATATTTTCGTTTTAGGAGACGCACCTCCTATATTGAGATTTCACCCCTAGGAGACGCACTTCCTAGTCTGGGTCTTTCATGATATACCTTTAGGAGACGCACTTCCTAAATTGAGAGTTCATTCGTAGGAGAGGCACTTCCTAGTTTGAGTCATTGAGATTTCACCTCTAAGAGACGCACTTCCTAGTTTAGGTCTTTTAAGTTCAGCCCTAGGAGACGCACTTCCTAGCCTGAGTCATTGAAGTTCCACCCCTAGGAGATGCACTTCCTAGTCTGGGTTTTTCAGGATATA
>NW_017689161.1:0-1939 GCF_001879085.1 Nicotiana attenuata
TGAGGCATAGGGGTAACTAGGACATTGGAAATATGAATCATTAAGGAGGAATATCCAAATACGTGACCCATTCGTCTCATAGAGTGTAGGGAAAATCAGTTTATCAAGAATGAGAATACTCTGGCACCTTGAATGCGACATGGGTTTCAAAATACATGAAGTTGAATTACACTCCTAACGTTCACTGACACAAAGAATATATTCCGCAATCCCACGAGGATGAAAAGAAGTTGAACACTTATGAGATTATCACATTCCAAACAGCTTAACCCTTCCCCATTCGGAACCCAATAATTGCCTTATCTCCATAACATACCTCATATAGCTGGATTGCACAGAATACTAGACCAAGGGATCTCGTTTCATCCGACACAACTGCTCAGGCAATAAGCCACCCCAGGAATTATTAAAATCTCATACGATGCTACCATGCGCCAATAGGCCACCAATCCGAACACCACACAAACAGGAAATCGAATTCTGGAAGGAATTATCTAAACCCCGCACTAATACGGACTTTCCCTAAAAAAATAGGAAGCGAAACACATAAAGGAATAGCATATAGAAAACTAGACTCGACATCACACTGTTGCGGCGCGCAACCCGATCCAAGTAACATACCCATGGCGGCGTGCCACCCGATCCACAAATAGATCTCACAGAAGGAGATTGCACTTCGAGCTAAATCTGCTTATTATAACAAAACATCGAATTTCGATCGCAAGCACGCTAAGTGCATAATACCATCCCTGAGAAAACACATAGCACTATAGGCTACAAGACTCAAGCACAACTAAGGTGCAATATACAGCATAAATCTTAAAGCCATCCTGCTCATAACACATCATTTCTACGCGGATTCTCAACACGTAAGCAATTTTCTCAAGCCGTCTCACAACTCATACGGCGCAATACATCATTACCTGGAATAGCTGATGACAAAATAACACCCCGACTGTCCCTTCATGAGGAACGCTCGCTGAAACATACACAAATGGCCTAATATAAAGCCCGGTTCACATATATAAATCATTCCATTGATCTCAAGCCGACTTCTGATTGCAGCTACTTGGCTAACAACCATTCAAAAGGTCCATAGTAAACTCCCCTTTTGCCTCGTAACCATATAAGAACAACCATTATAACCGGAGCAACCTCCTCAGTTCATACCTAGTAAACAAAGTGCCCTCCAGGCATAGTTTCTCAAACAAATGTTATTACCACAATCCTCATACTTGCTTAAATCTTTAGTCAATCAAGTGACTACCTGCCACAATTACACAATCTTCCCGTGGGACACGCTCCCACAATCTTCTGAAATAAATATCGAGTCCGTACGTTTAAAGCTTCGGATACACTAACGCTGAAAAGCGATCAAGAATCCTTACCAGGATGCAAAGCCTTTTTCACAACACATCGACCTCAGGTGACGCTGAAGACGATACCAATTTACTTTAATCATTCAACCACTTCCTTGCTCATCCGAGCCCGTGATATCCTTGCCAGCCCAAGCTGCAACATTGATCCTTACTTCGAATTTCCATGCTACTCATTGCACCCAATGTGCCAACATACGATAGAACACGATTTTCATCATAACCCCGAAATCGTTAATATTTTAACACTTTATCATATAAGAGCTTCGCACTTTACTCACTTCAGGGGAACCATAGAAACACATAGGTAAATTCCCATAACTGTAGAATATGCAATTCTGCAAGTGGTGGTCCAAGCCACCATAACCCTTTCCGGAATCTGTTTCCCACATAACAAGCCATAACAATAGAAGGCTCCTGAATAACACCCATTACGGCGACCGGCAAATCTCACTCGTACCGCCACAAATCATACACACCACTTGATCACGCTGAATGAACTGATCTCAAATCCCAACATGCCAAATTCAACTATGGCTAATCAATCCCTTCCTTCCAATTTA
>NW_017689161.1:2222-5875 GCF_001879085.1 Nicotiana attenuata
GGTCCCAAATATAATCGGCTTCATAGATCTCATAACACAGGAATACCCTCTCGACGAGGCACCTAGCAGATTACTCCCGTTAAAACCCGCTTCCATACAAGGCATAAATCCCGAATTCTTTCCCAAGTTCGAACATGAGCCATAAGGCCAACCATAGCACACCTTTAATAATTTTTCTGCTCAAATTACTACTTATGGTAGTTTTCCGTAGCTGAGACAACCCCTCAGTATGCTATTAACCAGAAAACTCGCAAGTAGCTAACCATGAAGCCCAAATCGTAAGCGGTGGGACTCTCCCACTTAGCTTGAAGCCATTATTACAAAACTCTGGAATTCACCATTATTCTTAATCTTTGTTGGCATAACCTTGCGCAATCATCCGCCGCAAATTCTCGGAATTCTCATGTAAATCCCCATCTTTCATATTCTGAATCATCATCCACCTTCACACCGACAATCGCTGGCATTCTCGGTATCTTACCATAGAAACTCAATTTGATACTCTAAATCATTAACACCATTCACACAAAAATTCCATTTGCTGCATATCCAGTAGAACTCTCCGCAGAAGCCTCGCCAACCACGCGACTGCTAACCTGCTCACCGGAATACCCCACCTGTCGAAATCACTCCCCGGCATCTTCCAACGCTGCTGCGTAGGGTACCATCACTACGACATCAATAACCCATCCTGAGTCTGAGCTCACTCTCCAGCTGCACGAGTCCATTCACCCCTCGTGGACATCCATTAATTGTGCGACAACATCCCTTCACTTCAAAGTCATGCTACGTCTTTCTTCACTTCATGCAGCTCCTTTCCGCCATATCCAATCTCCTGCCGTATAACAACACCATGCTTCGAATTAATCTACCGACTTCCATTGCCTGTCGCTAAAATCCCAGATCCTTCCAAACTATCCTTAGGTGCGTAGTCATCCTACTACTAGGCCCTATACAGCCCCGCCACTCTCCCACTTTGGGCAAACTCACTCCTTTAACCAACTGTTCGGCCTGCGCTCCCTAAGCCTGGCCTTTTAGAAGTTTTAAAACTCTGCCTGACACTTCCCATATGTCCTCCTTATCTTTTGTTGCTCAGTTGATGTCTTAATAAAATTTATCTCCATAGCACCTGAATCCACAAATCGCTACTGACTAAAACCCCATCTGAAGGTCATCTTTATCGAACCGTCAACATTTGAAACACTGATTAAATCCTTAACCACCGCATCCCGCGATATATGATGGTTGCATCTTCAATAGTATTTCACAATATCCCGCCATAAGGCGAATTGTAGTAGATAATAACATCAACAAACTTAACACGTCCAATTAGGGCAACAGCACCCCAATAAAGAAGAGAACTCCTTCACGCTTGCAATTACCACGTTCCATTACTTCCACTAGTTCACGTCTGACCATCCTTAGCTCGATTGGCTTTCCCCCTGCCGGGAATAAAATACTGACTCCCTTGATTACACACTGAGTAAACCTCCCTTCAAGTCATTCACTGCCCCGACACGTGGGCAAACATCCCCCATCACAACAATACTGCGGGATGGTCGCTCATAAGCATTATGGCAACCTGTGCCTAGCCTCAAGGCTCTCAGAAGTTCTGTTACGAGGCTAAACACTGTAGATTCCTTCCGTAATGCGACTATAATAGTCCAATCAACTATACCGGGAAAATCATCCCGCACCACATTTGCAGCGCCATTGCAATCCTTCCATTTTCGATTTATAACAAGCGCTCGCGTAAGATTGAGTGGAAAGGAATCAAAGGCATAAGCCTCAAAGGAATTGAATCGCACGATAAGGAAATCAAGAAGGGAAGTACTCCTAACAGTCCTGCAGCCTCCCGAGGATAAGTACAGACGTCTCCGTACCGATCCCCGAGACTCTACTAGACTTGCTCATGACTCGTGAGACCTACGGGAACCTAGAGCTCTGATACCATGTTGTCACGATCCAAATCCACTACGGGTCGTGATGGCGCCGGACACCGCTGTCAGGCTAGCATACTATATTACCAATTAATTCATCTCTAATACTTTTGAAAATCTAAGGTTTTTCCTTCCGTTTTACATAAATAAAGATCATTTCTTGAATTCAAACTTAAATAATAATAATTAGTACAAAGTTTGCTGAAACCATCCCAGAAACCCGGTGTCACAAGTGCATGAGCAACTACTGAATAGGATATAAATAAAACACAACATCCGTCTGGAATACAATGGACGGAAAAGAAATACAGTTACTAGAAAGGGACTTTAAAGAGCTACGGGTCGCCTTGCATACTGCAACTCACCTAGTCCCTGAATCGTCCGTGCTGCTGCGCCAATAAGCCGCTAATGTATCATGTACCTGTGCAACAAAAATGCACAGAAGTGTAGTATGAGTACGTAATCAACGTGTACTCAGTAAGTATCCCGCCTAATCCCGGAGGGGTAGAGACGAGATGGTCAACTCTGACACTTTCTAATGGTCCAATAATGGTTCCTCTTTAATATATATATATATATATATATATATATATATATATATATATACTAACCAGTGGGTTTATTCTATCAACATGATTTTAGTCCAACTAGAAGGAAACAAATAATCAATTAATTCTTTTATAAGAAATCTCCCAGAATTTCCTTTTTAAATATATTCCGAATATTTTTAAGCCATGAAAGGCAACAACAATTTAATTAAGTTCCAGGCAGCAGTACAAGCATGCGCAAATCATACCGAGGCGTCGGCCCGCTCCAACAGAAATAAATGTGCACTTGCCGAGGGTCGACGGCGCGCCTATAGATGCATCTATTAATCTGCCGAGGCGTTCGGCCCGTTCCAAAATGAACACACACAGACAAACAGTCAGTCATGAAGTCCACATAGAGCAATTATCCAAGGAAGGCCAATTCTCTTTAATAGTTTGAGAAAACGAAGCTTAAGTCTTTTAGAAAATCCAATTACTAAATTAATGTGATTTAAGCAATTCAAGCCATCTATGATTTCACAATTAATCCACAATTAACATGCTTTGGGTCCTAAACTACCCGGACAATAGCATAATAGTAGCTACGCTCGGACTCTCGTCACATCGTGCGCACGTAGCCCCCACAACTAGGAGCACATAATCAATTTAACTCACCTATGGGGTAATTTCCCCCTCACAGAATTAGAAAGGAGACTCACCTCGCTCCGAAGACTCGCAACCGGCATTCTACATCCTTCCGAAGGCTTGAACCAACGCACAACGCACCAAAACTAGCCAATGATCACACAAATCCATTAATATATGCTCAACTATACTTTACAACTCAATTTATAACAATTCCTAACCCCGAACGAAAAGTTGACCAAAATGCCCTCGGGCCCACATGCCCGGAATCCAAAAGTTTTCGAAGATAAAGGTTACCCATGACCTTGGGAACTCTAATATGTAATTTTCTCCTAATTCCATACTCAAAATCGTGGCTATAATCCAAGATTATAATTTTCTAGGTTTCCAACCAAAACCCCAATATTTACTCTAATTTCCATGCTTAATCTCATACATAATCAATGTATTTAGCTTATAATAGGTGGGAATAACTTACCTTAACATTGATGACGAAATTCCTCTTTGAAGCTCTCCAAAAAATCGCCCCCAAGCCATGAAA
>NW_017689162.1:0-949 GCF_001879085.1 Nicotiana attenuata
ATAGACGAAAATTATAATACGTCATCATAGTCATAATGAGAATAATAAGGATTACTCAAAATAATACCTTCACTCTGTGAAAGTAATATATGTCAACGATTTGACATGAGATTTTATAAAGCACTTATAGATGATTATGGTCCATTCATGATGTGAATATGACATCATCTTATTTATGAATACATATTCATTCTTGGAAGAATATGAACGTGCTAGTGGTAGTGAATATACCACACTCACCTCTAGAAGGAGGTTTGAGATGATATAAGAAAATAATGTCATCATTATGGCATGAATGGTCATTGGTCACGTACCTATTGTACGCTAAAATATTTTGGCAATGTAATTATTAAAGGACAACAATAATGCAAGAAACATATCTTGCATATAATTTGACCATGACCATAATTGTATAATTTTCTCCTTGAAAGAGATATATGACCATATGGAAGTTGATGAATTTGTGATAGTACAAAATTAATTGAGAACTCTGCAAGAGCCAATTATACTATTTTGGAGAAACACAATTGATTACCAATAAGGCATTATGTTGTAGTAAGTCTCAAAGAAACTTTTTAGAGTTTCTAAAGTATTCGCGAAAGCGGTTGGTTATATTGACAATATAAATAAAGAAAAAATTTAATATCTTCTATTACTACAACTTGTAGCGGGGTAATATGTATGTGAAAAGCTACCCGCTTTATTCTCCAGTTTGTACTACACAAATAAAAGAATGCCACAATAAAGTGGATATTTATTGATATAAACACCCATATCGTAATAAACTTGGAGTTTATTCATAATTGCACACGTCATGGTGTAAATCTGAAATTTATCAATATTGATAATTTATTCAGTTGGCATAACTAGTTTAGCCATATCAATTTAAGTATGATGTGCAAAAATAAAAGAGAGTTCATATGGGTAAATATTAAAGAACTAGAAAGTT
>NW_017689162.1:5187-5874 GCF_001879085.1 Nicotiana attenuata
CCTCTACTTAATAGCTAAACAATTGCTTATGAGAACAAAGTTATCTATATCAGTTTGATATAGGTTATATACGAAAGTATATTACATTCTCCCCTCACAAGTGGTTTCAGGGTCAGGAACCAAATAATTCTATCTCATTATTATTGATGTGCGGTGTATATTTTGATTAACACCATAACGCATAAAGATGTGTTCTCAAAGTTGAGGAAACAAGTTAGTTTTTCTAACATGAGGGGGAGACATGATAAACAGTTGAGAAAAAGTTACATGGAATGAATTATCATTTATAATCAGATCCCCGAATAAAATAATATGAACTTGAAGTTCATAAAAGGATAATTCATATGCAATTTATTGCAAAGCATGCCAGACGCATTTGCTGGCCCAAAGAAAGTAACTATATCTCACTGCAAATGCTCCTATTGGAATAAGTCCTAGAAGGACAAAGTCTATGGTACGCTTACAGCGTATAGACAAACGATTTCAAATAAACTTCTTGATAAAGAAGATGAGCAAATGATCAAAATGATCATAATAAAGGAGGCAAGTGATCTAGAAGATCACATGACATAACACTTCATAAAATCTCATGAGAGATTCAGGTACCTGAATATATGAATGAAGAGATCTCTATGTTATGTCTTATGAAAATAAGGAGGTGACCGAGTATAAATAGTTGTCGTACGA
>NW_017689163.1:0-1131 GCF_001879085.1 Nicotiana attenuata
ATTGGAACAAGTTTGCTTTCTGTATCAATCTAATTCTCATCCTCTTTCTTCTTAGATTTCTGTTGCATTATCCTTGTTATCGTTGGTTTTTATGTTTAGTTTTGTAATCCGTTTTTTATGTTTTATGCTGTGATTTTTGTTACTTCAGCATATTCATTAGAGATGCTGAAGTTTTGTTGTACATGCATTCTTTTGTGTGATGTACGCATGTGTGTGTGTGTGTGTGTGTTTGTTAAGGATATGTATTTCACATACTGTAACCTGAAGTTTTTTCTCGCTGAAGTCATTGCGTTCTTTTTTTTTTAAAATGCAACCAAACCTGTAAGCATGCGCAACAAAAATGAGTGATTTGTACTTTAGCAGTATATAAAATAGTCCAAGAGCTTATTTTTTAATTCCTATGAAAAAAATCATATTTCAAATATGTCATACAATAATGAAAGTCTAAATTCAGACCAAGGATTATTGAAGGTTGGAGTATTTTTCAGTGTGTTTCTTGGAATATGGATGAGGTGCTGGAGAAGACAAGCAAGTTGTTCTGTTATGCCCAAGTTTTTTACATCGACTGCATTTGGTAGACTCCAATGGTACTGATTCTGTCGCAGGGATATGCCTCTTCTTTTGTCTTCTTCCTTTTAAAATCTCTACATCGGGAGGCTTTGTGATCTCAGATTCTACATTTTGTGGAATATCCCATAATTTTATCTCCCACGGTATTCACATGTCCTTCATATGTTTTCAACCATGTTTCCTTTGAATACCAATTTGAGCAGTAATCAGATTTCTGCAAATATCTCTTATTAATAGCAGCAACTGCATGTGGACAGGGCAATTCATCAAGTTGGAATTTCAAGCAGTCACAAGTTCTCTTCTTTAAGTCCACAATGAATTCAATTCATTCACTATTTATTCTAAACAACATTGAAACAAGGTTGAACACCTAAGAAGGAATTAAAAATTAAGATAAACTATATTCGTGTATTGTTGCTTCAAAAAAAGTATGAAGTTTTTTAAATGTAAGCAGTAAATCACTGCAACAGATAAAAAGCTGAAGTTAATAAATATACTCACAAACATTTTGCAAGCCAAGTCCATCTTCTTAGTCATCTCTTCTTCTGCCCATATTGATAC
>NW_017689163.1:3350-5874 GCF_001879085.1 Nicotiana attenuata
GGGAGTTCCTAAAAAAATCATAGTAGTAAAGTTCAGTTGGAAGCGAATTTTAGAGTTCTATAACCAAAGGCATGCATTGGTATTCAACAGAGAATTGGCTTCAAATCTTTGGACTCATGGAAAGTGGTAACAAGATAGCGGTTATGAAACCCCAGAAGAGCAACTAGAACATGACTATGGAGAATATGAAGACACTCTGTGAATTTTTTGATAGAGAATAACTTGTAAACAAAAAATAATTTTTTTCTTTTTTTCAAGGATGTAAGAGATTACATAATTGTATTTTGTGAATATACATTAGTTTATGTGAATTTTGTGATGTCTGTCTTTTAAATTTTTGTTTTATTCGCATTAATTAGTTTTTTGTTGACTTGGGTTGAATCAAATATGTTTGTGTCTTTTTTAATGAATATTAAGTATATTTTTGTTGAAATTCAGCACGCTAAACTTCAGCATGAAGTAAATAACTTCTGCTTTTTAAGCCAAAGTTTTGGTTAAAAGTCATAACAAAAGCGTCGATTGTAGGACAAAAACTCCAGCTTATCAAGTGTTGAAGTTTTTAGAAATGCACTAAATAACATCAGCAGTTTATGCTGAAGTTTTTGAAAAAGCTTTATGATAAAAACTATTGAGTCCAGGACAAAAATTTCAGCTTATCAATTGCTGAAATTTTTAGAAATGCACTAAATAACTTTAGCACCTTCTGCTGAAATTTTTGAAAAAGCTTTACGACAAAAACTATTGAGTCCAGGATAAAAACTTCAGCTTATCAAGTGCTGAAGTTTTAGAAATGAACTAAATAACTTCAGCATCTTCTGCTGATGTTTTTGGAAAAAGCTTTACGACAAAACTATTGAATCCAGGAAAAAAATTCATCTTATTAAGTGTTGAAGTTTTTAGAAATCAACTAAATAACTTTAGCACCTACTGCTGAAATTCTTTGAAAAAGCTTTTAGGACAAAACTATTGAATCCACGACAAAAAACATCAGCTTATTATGCGCTGAAGTGTTTAGAAATGAACTAAATAATTTCAGCAGTTTCTGCTGAAGTTTTACAAAAAGCTCATGACAAAAACTTTAGCATGTTTTGGTATTTATTTAACTTGATAGTTATCTTTTTTGCATTTACTAGCTACTTTTTATCTTTTATCACCTACTTCATCTTTTGCTTTTGCATTGAATATGTGAAAAAATTTCAGGCTGAAGTTATTTTTTTTACTATTGAAAAACTGTGGGTTGATTAGGGCTAAAGTTACATTTCTTTTTGCATTTACCACCTACTTGTTTTACCACCTACTTATCTTATTTCATTCAATTTCTCTGAACGTAAAACAGTAAAAACACCTGAAAAGTTACTTTTACATTTATAATATTAAATTGATTAGGTGAACTCTTTGGCTATATTAACAATATCTTCACTTGAAAATTTCATAGTCATTCATAGACTTTCATCATATTTCTTTAAATTTATATTCATCCTTAGCCTTTTAGCTTTTGTTAAAGAAAGAATGTCTAGTGCAAGCGGAAGTAGGAAGCCTACAATGGATGAAATTATGCATAAGTGGGAGAGTTTGAAGTGTGAGTGGTACAATAACGTATCGATGTCTAATCTTATGCATTTGTGGGATCAAATAAAGGCTGATTGGGAGAGAATCAGACCACAGTTTTTTGCCAAGGAATCATTCCAGAACATGCTTAACTCGGAACGTAGTTGTGGAGGTTATTCAACCTCGTTTGACAAGGCCGTGCAGCAGTTTGATAGTTTTAAGTTTCTCGTCAGGGATGACTACGCCAAGCTGCGAAACAACCTGAAGACTCTTCTTTCTTTTATGGACTGAGTAATAGTTGAACAAAGTAAGTTGCGTGATGAATTCAACAAGTTGAAGATTGATCTTGTTGGACCCAGTGGTCTTTTGTCCGAGTACCCTATAGTTATCTTCGATACTTATGATAATGAGATATTTCGAGAAATTGAGGAGTACTGTTCTGATGATGGTGATGATGCTTACTTTTTGTAATCCTTTTTTTATGTTTTTATGATATGCTTTTTTGTTACTTCAACATATTCATTAGAGAATATGCTGAAGTTATTAAGTTCATTTTCTATAACTTCAGCCTAGAGATGCTGAAGTTTTTGTTTCTACATGCATTTCTTTTGTGTGTTGTCCTCATCTCTTTCTGTATCAATCTAATTCTCATCCTCTTTCTTCTTAGATTTCTGTTGCATTATCCTTGTTATCGTTGGTTTTTATGTTTAGTTTTTGTAATCCTTTTTTTATGTTTTTATGCTGTGATTTTTTGTTTACTTCAGCATATTCATTAGAGATGCTGAAGTTTTTGTTTGTACATGCATTTCTTTTGTGTGATGTACGCATGTGTGTGTGTGTGTGTGTGTTTGTTAAGGATATGTATTTCACATACTGTAACCTGAAGTTTTTTCTCGCTGAAGTCATTGCGTTTTTTTTTTTTTAAAATGCAACCAAACCTGTAAGCATGCGCAAACAAAAATGAGTGATTTGTACT
>NW_017689164.1:0-994 GCF_001879085.1 Nicotiana attenuata
GGGGGTGAAGTGGGGTGGGGTGGAGGGGTAGTAGGGTGGTTGGTAATGGAAAAACTGAAATTTGAAAAAAAAAAAAAATCTTTTCTGGAGAGAGGGGGTGGGGTAGGTTGGTGAGGGTAAGGAAGGTTGAGAAGGAGTTTTGGAAAATATTTTCCTTCTCTTGATAAGGAAAACATTTTCCTCCAATTGGAGGAAAATGAGCTCATAAGGAAAATATTTTTCAAAATATTTAAGCCAACCAAACATGAAAAAATTGGAAAATATTTTCCGAAAAATATTTTCCTTCGTACCAAACACACCCTAAATTTGCATGAGATGTAAGCGTCCAACAACTTCGAGGGAGACGTTATTAAATAAGAAACAACTTGGATTAATTTTTTGACCTAGAAATGAATGGTAACCAAATTATTGGTCAAGCATGCCCTCTCCCACACTAGAGGAACTAATTAAATACACTACAAATAGTATCCTGTCTAAGCAGAAAAAAGAAAACTCACAAATTTCTAGATAAGTTATACAACTCTCAACATGAAAAAGTAGGTTAATATCTACAAAAAGTAATACAGGCACATAACAACTAGGTTTGCCTTGTTACTAAAACTAGTAGTCGTACCCATGCGATGCGCGGTCAATATTAAAAAAATATTAATTAAATTAATGATCAGGCTTGTTTGATCCTATTAGATCATATTGCTTTAATAAAATTCAATTGTCATCTTGTTTGTCAATGCGATATACCCAATAATGAAATCTGTATTAAATCAAAGGTACTTATATAGTCAGTGAATAACTTTTTTGTTCTATTTTTCTTTATTATATTAAACAATATTTAGTATTCGCTTTCTTTTTGTAATATATGAAAAGATATATAATTTATTACTATTGAAATATTTTTTTATTTTAAATTTTATTCTGTTGTTCTTAATAATATTATCTAAATTTTAGTGAATAAAATCTATGTTAAATATTATCTATATTTATTAATTCAAATAGA
>NW_017689164.1:4655-5874 GCF_001879085.1 Nicotiana attenuata
AAGCAATGGGTGGTTTAATTGAAAAAACCTAACTTAGATTTAAAGTCGTAGAATCTGCAATTATTTTGAGAGTATGAACGCTAACAATGATGCCTATCAAGGTAAGTGGCGTGGATCTGATTTTGCTCAGTAGATGAGCCTTCTTAATGAAGAGGGAACAGTAAACCTCTCCCCTAGGGATGCCATTATTTGGATTTCTTTGTTTTGATTTCCTTTTTTGCTCCCATTCTTTAGTGTGAATGGAAAAAAGTGAGAAAGTGAAAAATCTATAAATTTAATGAACATATTTCAAATTCTGACTATTAGGTGGTGAGGTGGCATGCCACGTGGCATCCACCTCACCCAAATGTCAGGCTACGTGGTGCAATGCTGGACTCCTGGACCTTCATTAGGGTAAGGGGGCATATGTGATAAGTTTGCTAATGGTGAGGTTATTTTGTTGAATAGTATAACGGTGACGGTATTTTTGTTTGAATAATATAATGGAAGTTAAATGTAAACTATTTCCAAAAGTAGAGGGGTAAATCTGGCCCTTTCCCTTTTATATTAAAATGAGTGGAGAAATTTGGAGAATATGCTTTTTAATATTTTTCTTTTCCTTTTACTTTTCATGTTGCGTATAGCGGAAATATTGGTTTTACGCATCTGAACAGTGTTCTGCTCGTCAGAAACATCTCAATGGTTAGAGATGACTTCTCTGAGATGAACGTGGTTAAGATATGAAGATTAAACTAGCTAGTTTTGTAAATTGTCATGTTAAATTTTCAATCTATTTTCATAAACATTAATCTAGTCGCCTCGTGCTTCAATACTATTAATTAGATTGCGTGCGATATAAGTGTCAAAAATGTAAGTGTCGAACAGTCGAACGACCTCGACAGAGACGTTATTAACAAAGAAAGTACGTACAGTATTTTCTTGAATTAGAAAAAAAATGGTAGGCAATTAAATTATAGTATTGGTCAAGCATGCCCTCTCCCAGGCTAGAGGAACTAAATACAATTAAATATAGTATCCGATCTAACCAGAAAAAAGAAAACTCAGCAAACAGTTTGCTGAATATGCAGTACTCCATATAAAATCCTAAAAAGGACGAAATGTAATACTCTCTCAAGATTATTTAATTTATTTGCTTCTTCAAGATTAATTAGATCATCGCTTTTAAAAGGGAAAAAATAATGGACAAGTAGAGCTTAGTGATATTTACAAATTGCAAACC
>NW_017689165.1:0-703 GCF_001879085.1 Nicotiana attenuata
CTTTGATTTTTCTTTTGTTTTTGATAGTTGTAGTTAAGGGCACCTCAAGCAAAGCTTCACTTGGGCCTAGCACATTTTCCTTTTATCCCATGGTCAAAGACATAATGTTGTGTTTAGGATGGTGAAAGTCGTGGCTTTGAGACTCTTACATTGACCAAACAATCATCATGTGGTCTTTTCGGACCATTGTGTGCTTGAATCATAACTAAGGTCGTTGTGGGCCCTCGACTCGATGTCTTTAGCAATCCCCTAGCATGTATGGTGAGGAATCGAATGGTGAGTCCAAGTCCCGAGCCAATGGTCTAGAACTTGCCCTGAATGTTTGTTGAGGTGAAATCCTAGGTGAAATTTAACTTGAGAAGTGATTATAGGCTCTCCTTGATCCAAATGTTAAGTTGAACAATTCCATAGCCTACCAAAGAGATGATCCCTAGTTAACCCTTTTGATCCTTAAACCTTTTTCTTTCAAAAACCAATGCTATAAGCCTATACCCGTTCTAAATGATTACCCTCTCTTGGAACCCAAATCTTCCCTTGAGTAATGGCAAATGTCTAAGTTTGGGGGGAGAGACAAGAAAGGAAACAAAGTGATAGAAAGGTACAAAAGCAAAAGAAAAAGGAAAGGCAAATGAAAAAAGACAAAGAAAAGAAAAAAAAAAGAAACAAAAAGAAAAGTAAGACAATAGTGAACAAAGAATAAAAA
>NW_017689165.1:5014-5874 GCF_001879085.1 Nicotiana attenuata
TGTGCAGCCATCCGAACAAGCGCAGCTTCTCGTTTTTCATCCAATAGTTCGAGGCTGGTATTCATAGCCTCGTGATTTGATTCCTCTGTTTCATGTCAAAATCTGATGCTAGGTTCCCCGACCTCGACTGGAATTAAGGCCTCGGAGCCATATACTAAGGAGAACGGGGTTGCCCCCATGCTGGACTTCGATGTCATTTGATACGCCCAAAGGACTTTGGGTAGAACTTCTCTCCTTTTCCCCTTAGCGTCATTCAACCTTTTCTTTAAGTTTTAAATGATAGTCTTGTTCGTCGATTCGGCCTGTCCATTTCTGCTTGGGTGATACAACGTCGATAAGAACCTTTTTATTTTGTGTTCTTCAAGGAACTCCGTTACCTTGTTGCCGATGAATTGCTTTCCGTTGTCGCATACGATTTTGGCACGGTACCCCGAATCGACACACGATGTGATCCCAGATGAAGTCTATAACTTCTTTTTCTCTAACTTTCTCGAAGTCCTGTGCCTCCACCATTTAAGAAAAGTAGTCAGTCTTAAACAAAATGTAATTTAGCTTTACCGTGGGGCCGTTGGAAGACGGGCCGACGATATCCACTTCCCCCTTTTCATGAATGGCCAGTAGGGATAGGACTGAATGAAATTGCTCGTCCGGGCTGATGGATCAGTGGGTGACTAAACCTTTGACTATTTGTCACTATTTTCGAAACAAACTCCTCAGTGTTACTTTTTCCATGCTACTCCCAGTAGTACCCTGCTCTAATGATTTTGTGAATCAAAGATTCGGCGCCGGAGTGGTTCCCACAAGTGCCTTTATGGACCTCTCGTAAAACATAATCGGTGTCCCCCGGCCCTAAACATACC
>NW_017689166.1:0-796 GCF_001879085.1 Nicotiana attenuata
TTGACGTATGAAGATTATGAAATTCTCAAATCTGTAATTGAGCATTCAGAATTTAGGTGTGCATCACCTGACGCAGAAGTTGTATTAAACTACTAGTTACATTTATAGTTTTTTTTTTTACAATTCCGATACATTGCATGTTTTTGACAATTCTGGTACATGTCATGTTTTGACAATTCTGTAACATGTCGTGTTTTGACAATCCTGTTATGCCGTGTTTTGACAATTCTGTTACATGCCGTGTTATGAATCATTCATCATTTGCTGTGTGTTTGTTACTAGACTGCTTAATGCATTCGATAAAATTAGCTTAATACTAGACATGGGGGGTGAGAAATCGCAACGATGTAATTATCGTAGGTCATATGACTTCAACCCTAGTCGGTGGACTTATATGGTTGCCATTGGCCGATATGTATGAACTTAATGAATGAAATTAACATAAACGGCGGCTATTATATAACTGTGAATCGCAACGATGTAATTGTCGTAGGTCATATGAATACAACCTTAGTCGGTGGACTTATATGGTTGCCTTTGAATGAAATTAACATAGACGGCGGCTATTATATAACTGTGAATCGCAACGATGTAATTATCGTAGGTTCAATATATATATATATATATATATAGACGTTCAGTATAACTATATATATATATAATGAAATTAACCTTAAAGCAAGTGAATTATATAGTTGCTACGAAGAATTAGTGGCCGATACGTATTATGTATCAGCTGCTAAATGAAATTATCTTTTATATATATATATATATATATATATATATATATATATAT
>NW_017689166.1:4916-5874 GCF_001879085.1 Nicotiana attenuata
CTGCTTCTGTGCCCTCTCTTGCTTGAAATTTTGGCTGGCCCGCAAACCTGCTCCAGGGGAATTCTTGTAGGCTCTTGGGGGTGGGTAGGTGTTTTGAGTTGGGTAAGCATTTTGTGGGGTGGGTGCGCGCCACTGCGCATGGGTAGGATGTTGGGGGTATGTTTGGGCATGGTAGACAGAGAAGTGGGGATAGTGTTGTGGTGGGCTATATGAAGTGTGGGGGTAGGTTTGGGGATGGGGTCGAGGTTGGCTGTAATATGGTGATGGGCCCCTGGACCAAGCTCTTGTTTCAACTACTGCCACATCTTCTTTCTTTTTCTTTCCCACTACCCCTCCAGTGCCGCTCTGTATAGCCTGGGTAGTTGCCTTGATTGCAGAATAGCTCATGATTTTGTTGGACTTAAGCCCCTCCTCCACCATACTTCCCATTTTCACTACTTCGTTGAAAGATTTTCCCACTGCCGACACCAAGTGACCATAGTAGGTGGGCTCCAAAGCCTGCAAGAAGTAATCAACCATCTCGCTTTCTTTCATTGGAGGATCGACTCTGGCCGCTTGCTCTCTCCACCGGAAACCGTACTCTCTGAAGCTTTCCCCGGGCTTAAACTAAAACATACAATTCAGTTTATATCTGCCTATTATGCAAACTTCTTCATGGTTCTTTAAATGAGAGAATGTTGATGGTTGTTGAGGCTTCTATCTTTGTAAGTGCTAGTATAATGCTTCATGGAGTCTTATATGCCAGTGAAAATATAGAGAACTTCTAGTAATAGCTAGTCATTTTTGCTAGGAGCAATACTGAAGAAGTCCTGGGGCACTGCCTATCTGAAGCCAAAAAGGCGAGATCAGTTACTTGATGGCTATGTTTAGAGAAGGTGGGTCTCAGTTATTTTTCTTACTACAGTTTTGTAAATTGTAAGAGCTAATGCATCTCTTTTCTTATTTAAAACTAAAAATT
>NW_017689167.1:0-1401 GCF_001879085.1 Nicotiana attenuata
AGTTCGAGCAAGTCCTCACTTAACTACAAAGCCCAAGGGCTACTTTAGACCGAGTTCGAGCAGATTCTCACTCGGGGACTATCTATCGAGTCCAAAAGCCATCGTATCTCGAGTTCGACGAAGTCCTCACTCGACTACAAAGCGAAAGGGATACATTAACCTGAGTTCGAGCAAATTCACACTCAGGACCTATCTATCGAGCAAGGGCCACCGTATCTCGAGTTCGAGCAAGTCCTCACTCGACTACAAAGCCCATGGGCTACTTTGCTCGGAGTTCGAGGAAATTCTCGCACGGGGACTACCTATCGAGCCCAAGGGCCACCGTATCTCGAGTTCAAGCAAGTCCTCCCTCGACTACTAAGCGAAAAGGCTACTTTAACCCGAGTTCGAGCAAATTCTCACTCGAGGACTATCTATCGTGCCCAAGGGCCACAGTATCTCAAGTTCGAGCAAGTCCTCACTCGACTACAAAGCCCAAGGGCTTTTTTAACCCTAGTTCGAGCAAATTCTCACTCGAGGACAATCTATCGTGCCCAAGGGCCACAGTATCTTCAGTTCGAGCAAGTCCTCACTCGACTACAAAGCCTAAGGGCTTTTTTAACCCGAGTTCGAGGAAATTCTCACTTGGGGACTATCTATCAAGCCCAAAGGTCACCATATCTCGAGTTCGAGCAAGTCCTCACGTGACTACAAAGCCCAAGGACTACCATAGTCGGAGTTCGAGCAAATTCTCACTCGTGGACTGTCCATAGAGCCCAAGGGCCACCGTATCTCGAGTTCGAGCAAGTCCTCACTTGACTACAAAGCCCAAGGGCTACTTTAGTCCGAGTTCGAGTAGATTCTCACTCGGGGACTATCGAGTCCAACGGCCACCATATCTCGAGTTCGAGCAAGTCCTCACTCGACTACAAAACGAAAGGGTTACTTTAACCCGAGTTCGAGCAAATTCTCACTCGGGGACTATCTATCGAGCCCAAGGGCCACCGTATCTCGACTTCGAGCAAGTCCTCACTCGACTACAAAGCCCAAGGGCTACTTTAACCCGAGTTCGAGCAAATTCTCACTCGGGAAGTATCTATCGAGCCCAAGGACCACCGTATCTAGAGTTCGAGCAAGTCCTCACTCGACCATAAAGCCTAAGGGCCACTTTTACTCGAGTTCGAGCAAGTCCTCACTCGACTACAAAGCGAAAGGGCTTCTTTAACCCGAGTTCGAGCAAATTTTCACTCGGGGACTGTCTATCGAGACCAAGGGCCACCATATCTCGAGTTCGAGCTAGTCCTCACTCGACTACAAAGCCCAAGGTCAACTTTAACCCGAGTTAGAGTAAATTTTTACTCGGGGACTATCTATCAAGCCCAAGGGCCACCGTATCTCGAGTTCGAGCAAGTCCTCACTCGA
>NW_017689167.1:5091-5874 GCF_001879085.1 Nicotiana attenuata
TCCTACACTCGACTAAAAAGCGAAAGGGCTACTTTAACCAAAGTTCGAGCAAATTCTCACTCGGGGACTATCTATCGAGCCCAGGGGCCACCATATCTCGAGTTCGAGAAAGTCCCCACTCGACTACAGAGCCCAAAGGCTATTTTAACCCGAGTACGAGCGAATTCTCACTCAGGGACTATCTATCGAGCAAGGGCCACCGTATCTCGAGTTCGAGCAAGTCCTTACTCGACTACAAAGCCCATGGGCTGCTTCAACCGGAGTTTGTGCAAATTCTCACTCGGAGACTATCTATCGAGCCCAAGGGCCACCGTATCTTGAGTTTGAGCAAGTCCTCACTCGACTATAAAGCCCTAGGTCTACTTTAACCCGAGTTCGAGCAGATTCTCACTGGGGGACTATCTATCGAGCCCAAGGGCCACCGTATCTCGAGTTCGAGCAAGTCCTCACTCGACTACAAAGAGAAAAGGCTACTTTAACCCAAGTTCGAGAAAATTCTCACTCGGCGACTATCTATCATGCCCAAGGGCCACCGTATCTCGAGTTCGAGCAAGTCCTCACTCGACTATAAAGCCCAAGGGCTGTTTTAACCCGAGTTCGAGCAAATCCTCACTCGGGGTCTGTCTATCAAGCCCAAGGGCCACCGTATCTCGAGTTCGAGCAAGTCCTCACATGACTACAAAGCCCAAGGGCTACTTTAACCAGAGTTCGAGCAAATTCTCACTCGGGGACTATCCATCGAGCCCAAGGGCGACCGTATCTCGAGTTCGAGCAAGTCCTCAC
>NW_017689169.1:0-2362 GCF_001879085.1 Nicotiana attenuata
TGATGAAGGAGATTTTAGAGATGAAAAAGGCACTAGCCATTCATCATGCACTAAATGATCTTAACTACCTGCATGGATGGAGGATCAGTATTGGGACTTATTAGAGAATGAAAACTTGCATAGAGACATTGATTATCCTGTATTTCCAACAATTGTCGAGTGGGATGGACTACCAAAGTTTCTACCGCAGACGTAGGACGTGGGAGTCCCATATTGTTGTAGAAATCAAGAAAGTGGTCTTATTAATGATAGCGATGAAATACGAGAAATGTGTGTCAACTGGGGCCTAGATTATGATGCCATCGGTGCGGATGGATGCATACAAGATGTTGACGAAGAAGATGAAGACAATGACTATGAAATAGTGTCAGATAGTGACATAATGGTGAATGAAAATCGTTATTTATTTCTTGAAGTTATTTTTAATTATTGTATTGAATCTTCAATGCTAATCGTTAATTAGATTGAAGACTATTGGAAACTTAATTTTATTTAATAAATAATGCAAGCAACACCATTACAGACATTTAATACAATAAAATATACCGCAACAAATTACTAAGTTTATCCTTGAAAATTGGGCACATTAGATGAACTGCCACCGGGAGGTGAATTACCACCGCTTCCCAAATCGGCTGAAGGACATTTACGATTAATGTGTCTTGTTTGGGAACATATACCGCATTTATGCGCATAAACGATATCACTAATATCCATTTGGTTCCGTATCCGCCTTCTTTTTTGTACTTGACGGCGACACACATAATCCTTGTTACACACCATTTTAAATGGTTCCAACAACAAACAACAACAACGACCAAGTAAAATCCCGCAAAGTAGGGTCTGGGAAGGGCAGACCTTACCCCTACCCCGATGGGCAAAGAGGCTGTTTCCGATAGACCCTCAGCTCAGGAAGACGGAAAGAAAACAAGAAATATCAGTATCGCCAACAGAAACCATAAAAATTATAAAATAGATGACATGCAATAACAATAACTCGTAATTAAGGCCCGGAACTATGAAAAATAGAAAGGATAGTGTGGACACAACATTAACCACTAGCCGACTAAGATCAAACCTATCAAACCAGCCTCACCCCTGGTACGATATAGAGAAAATCTCAACTACCTCCTAACCTACAACCCTAATGCTTGACCTCCACACCTTCCTATCAAGGGCCTTGTCCTCGGAAATCTGCAGTCGTGCCATGTCCTGCCTGATCACCTCTCCCCAATACTTCTTAGGCCGCCCTCTACATCTTCTCGTACCCACCATAGCCAACCGCTCACACCTCCTCACCGGAGCATCAAGGCTTCTCCTCTACACATGTCCGAACCATCTGAGCCTGGGTTCCCGCATCTTGTCATCCATAGGGGCCACGCCTACCTTCTCCCTAATATCTTCATTCCTAATCTTATCCATCCTAGTGTGCCTGCACATCCACCTCAACATCCTCATCTCTGCTAACTTCATCTTCTGGATATGAGAGTTCTTAACCGGCCAACATTCTCCCACATACAACATGACCGGTCTAACCACCACTGTATAAAACTTACCTTTGAGTATCAGTGGCACTTTCTTGTCACACAGGACTCCAGATGCTAGCGTCCATTTCATCCACCCCACCCCTATACAATGTGTGACGTCCTCGTCGATCTCTCTATCCCCCTGTATAACCGACCCAAGGTACTTAAAACTACCTCTCTTGGGGATGACCTGTGATCCAAGCTTCACGTCCATGCCTACTTCCCTCGACTCAGTACTGAACTTGCACTCCAAGTACTCTATCTTAGTCCTACTAAACTTGAAACCCTTAGACTCGAGGCCCTGTCTCTATACCTCCAACCTCGCATCTCATCAATCAGAACTATGTCATCAACGAATAAGATACACCAGGGAGCCTCCCCTTGATTATGGTGTGACAGTTCATCCATAACCAGGGCACCATTTTAAATGGTTCCGACGGCTAATAATGCTCAGCACCCACTGGTTAGAAGTGGCTGCTATAGGTGTTTACGTATGCAGTAACACTATATTCTTTATCAATGTACCTCTTTGCAGCAAAACCAGCATGTTGAAACCACTTCATGGCATGCGAGCTTGGCAAGTGATAGATCGACCATTTCCGAACATAATATGATGGATTCATTGATGGTGTGGGTATTGTTACTGCGATTTTGATGCAAACTAGTGCGAACTTCCAAAATATTTTAGTCGTTGCAATATTGCAAATATGTATGCCACTGTGCTCGCTTCCTATACTTCTCAAATAGTTTCATCAGTTGTGGCATAAATTGAATAACCCTTTCCAAAATGGACGGTGCACTTTGGGATCTTTCAACAAACCTCTCCACCATCTGCT
>NW_017689169.1:5016-5874 GCF_001879085.1 Nicotiana attenuata
CGCTGACAAATTCCTTTTTGCGTAAACCACGACACAGTGGCAGGCATGTCCCTACACTATTTGCTGAGGGTCTAGACTTTAACGTGAACTGTTAAACAGTATGAGTTTAAGGATTCACGATGCTTCTTGAAGGAAGTTGTTACGTGCTTCCCTGTGTACACTTGTGTCGGAGACAATATCCAACTTTGGGACGGCTCCTTGTTTGCTGTCTGCGCGCAACAATCCAATTGACAACACCATCCTATGTGTTCCGATTTCGATAGTTTCCATCCCCTGAGGCATAATTGATATGTAACTAGTGTTGATCACGTTCGTGTTTGAACGGTAGTGAAACGAGATTAATTTTATGTCAAGAAACTATTGTTGTTCATTTGCACTTCTCGCTCCTCCGTGTATATATGTATATATAAACTCAACATTTGTAACATCTGTCCATCTAATTGATTGACTCCCATAGTAAGGTAATTTATTAAACTTATGATAAATTATACTGTCTAATTTTATTTTAAAATGAAACTTGAATTTTTATAGAATCTGAGTTTGATGATTATTTTGAGTTAATTAGATCTTAGATTATGTTGAATTGCATCGAATATATTATCAATTATAATGTGAAATGAGAATAGTAAATATCTCTTGTTCTTTTTTAGCCTCCTTCTTTCGCCAAACGAAGTGAATATAAAAGCAGGAAAAACAAACAACTGAGACACCCAAAACGATCTGTTAATAGAGCTACAGTAGAGGCTTAAAGCACAGGCATGTGAAGGGCACATGCTATATCAATCATTTGTTCATCGTCCTCGCAATCGCCAACAAATGGCCCTATTTTTAAACAACTCATTCATTAGTGCTGATAAT
>NW_017689170.1:0-646 GCF_001879085.1 Nicotiana attenuata
CCACCTGGGAACTGGGAAGGGCAATCCACTGCCAGGCCTCACTATTCAATGGACAGTATTACTCATGGTGGAAGAATAGGATGAAGGATCACATCATAGTAGAAGACTATGAACTCTGAGACATAGTCACCGATGGCCCTTTGGCAACTACAATGAAAAATGAGGAAGGAGTGGAAGTGCCAAAGACAAGGGCTCATTGTACTGCTGAAGATTTGAAAAAATGGGAGAAAAATGCTAAGGCCAAGAAATGGCTTGTGTGTGGACTTGGTCCAGATGAATACAGCAGGATCCAAAGCTGTACTACTGCAAAAGAGATATGGGACACTTTGCAAGTGGCTCATGAAGGAACACCTCAAGTGAAGAGATCCAGAGGAACATTGCTATATTCTCAATATGAGAATTTTACTATGAAAGATGGAGAAACCATTCAAGAGATGTACACTAGGTTCACTACACTGACAAATGAACTTAAGGCTCTTGGAAGAGTTATTCTTGAAGAAGACAAGGTTGAGAAGATCTTGACAAGAGTTCTTCCAGTTGCTTGGGAAAGCAAAATCACTGCCATTCAGGAGTCCAAGAATATTGCCACTCTCAGGCTGGATGAACTAATTGGGAATCTTACTGCTTATGAACTGAGAAGGCAAAC
>NW_017689170.1:4884-5874 GCF_001879085.1 Nicotiana attenuata
TCATGTCTAGTGTCATGGGCTACCAAAAAGCAAAATTCAGTAGCCCTGTCTACTGCTGAAGCTGAATATGTTGCTGCTGTCTCTTGTTGTGCTCAATTGCTATGGATCAAACAACAACTGGTAGACTTTGGAATTGAAGTGGGGTGTATTCCAATATTTTGTGATAACACTAGTGCTATAAGTATGACAAAGAACCCTGTTCATCATAAAAGGACCAAGCACATAGATGTTAGACACCATTTCTTAAGAGATAACTATGAGAAAGGGTTAATCTCCATAGAATTTTGTGCTATTGAAAGGAACAGGTTGGAATTAGGGATGATTAAGATCACCTAAAAGGTCCAGTTCAGAATGCACAATTAAAAAAAAATGAAAAAAAAATTAAAAAAAAATTATTGGTTAGGAGTTCTTAATTCAATGTAATATCTAGACTAATTCTTACTCAGTCTCATACTTTAATTAGTATACTCCTGTGATATGTGTTTATATGAATCTTTAATCTCTTACAAAGTTTTTCTATTCTGACATTTGAGGCATGATCAAGAGAAGTTTTACTTGAAGAACCTGGTTCATCAGTATATGCTCATGAGAAAGTTCAGGTATGTTTCTATACTTTGCACAATTAGAAGATAAAATTACCAATCATGAGCAGAAGTCCTAATTACACCAAACTTTCAGAAATTCTATCCGTTGAGCATTGAACCAGTTTCATTATCCTAGGAGTCTAACTAAAACGGGATTGTTTCCTAAAAACTAGCGTCACTCATTAATCTCTAAAGATACCGGAATTCTAATTTGATTAGACTCCTAATTGACCACTGAAAAGGCTGCCGTTACAGGCTTAATCATGATCCCTCTTTAAATGCACTCCACACATTCTCTCATCACTCATAACCGTTATTCACTTCGCCAACACTTCTGATAAACCCCTTTCTTCTCCAAAAACTTCCAAAAACGATTTCCAAGAAACTTCTTCGCCATGACTAATCC
>NW_017689171.1:0-1142 GCF_001879085.1 Nicotiana attenuata
TTTATTCCGCATTTTATCTTAGACAGACTGTATTAGGTGGAAACTCTGTATTAGAGGCTCATGTTCGTGACACCGGGTCCTAGTTTGGGATTTATGTTTTCAGTATTTTGTTAAACTTCTGGGTATTGTTCAGTATCTCTAAACTTTTGATAAAAATGGCTTAGTTATTAATACCTGTGCTTTGAAATTATGAACCATCCAATGTGGGAAATATTATTGAAAGGTTGGGCTTGCCCAGCAATGGGTTGGGCGCCATCACGATCGGGGATTGGGTCGTGACAAGTTGGTATCCGAGCCTAGGTTACTTAGTCTCGCGAATCATGAGCCGGTTTAGTAGAGTCTCGCGGATCGGTACAGAGACGTCTGTATTTATCCTCGAGAGGCTGCAGAACCTTTAGGAAAAACTTCATATTCTTGAAATTCTTGTCGTGCGACTTTGTTGATCCAAGAACTAAACTTCTGTATTCTATTCTCTCGCAGATGGCGAGAACTCGTGCTACCGGACGTGACGGACGACCACCAGTACCACCCACTAGAGGCCGTGGACGCGGTCGTGGTCGTGGTCGAGGCAGACAAGCGAGGGCAGCATCTGTTGATCCACTAGCTGCCCCAGTTCAGGACCAGCCTCTAGCTGTAGATGCTCCAGCAGCACCTGTGCAGGCACCAGCAGTGCCAATTGTGATTCCAGGTCTCCAGGAGGCCTTCGCTCAGATACTATCAGTTTGCACTGGCCTGGCCCAGGCAGTCTCAGCCACTATTGCAGCAGCTACTTCACAGACCGGGGGAGGCAATCAGACCCCCGCTGCCCGCACACCTGAGCAGGTTGTTCAGGGGCTACAGACACCGGGAGTCGCACCAGTTGCCCCAGTTGCACCAGTTGCCCCAGTTGCACCAGTTGCCCAAGTTGAACCAGCTGCACCAGCTCCAGACTATGTGGTTCCAGCTATGCCAGACGATGAGCAGTGTCGTCTTGAGAGGTTCGGTAGGCTCCAGCCTCCGACGTTCAGTGGTGCTGAGGGCGAGGATGCCCAGGGATTTCTTGACAAGTGTCAGCGTATGCTTCGCACCGCAGGGATCTTGGAGTCGAGTGGAGTGGCTTTTACTACTTTCCAGTTCTCAGGGGCTGCATTTACATGGTGGGA
>NW_017689171.1:5189-5874 GCF_001879085.1 Nicotiana attenuata
CTGGTTGGTGCCACGAGATGGCTTGATTATTTGCGCTTGGGCTGTAGGAGCCCCTCCGGAGTTTGTACACACCCCAGTGAGCGCCGTCGACGATAAATATATATGGTTGGCTCGGACTGCACGCCGCAGTGGGTACCTGAGTGTACCGGCATATGCATTGCATTGCATTCATGCATTATTACTTACCTGTTTTACCTGGCATGGTTCTTACTGTACTATTATCTCATGGACTTGTTAGTTTTACTGTTAAAGGTTTGGTACTGCCAGTTATAGTTTGCCTTGTGTTTTTTAGAGATTTCTTATCTTCAGCCATTATTTATGTTTATTACTCACTGAGTCGGAGTACTCACTTTACTCCCTGCACCTTGTGTGCAGGTCTAGGTGCATCACAGGCTGAGTGAGGATTGTTTAGCAGCATAGTAGCATCAGGGAGCATTGAGGTAGCTGCATGGCGTTCGCAGCCTTCGTCTCTCCCTCCTATCTTTATTCTCTTTTATTCCGCATTTTATCCTAGACAGACTGTATTAGGTGGAAACTCTGTATTAGAGGCTCATGTTCGTGACACCGGGTCCTAGTTTGGGATTTATGTTTTCAGTATTTTGTTAATCTTCCACGTATTGTTCAGTATCTCTAAACTTTTGATAAAAATGGCTTAGTTATTAATATCTGTGCTTTGAAATTATGA
>NW_017689172.1:0-3409 GCF_001879085.1 Nicotiana attenuata
ATCAACCCAGAACGGCCATCAAGTCTCAGATCTTAGCTGACTTTGTGGCCGATTTATGCCAGCCCTCGTACCTGAAGTGGAGAAGAAACTCCTGCTAAGTTTGGGTACAACATCGGGGTTATGCACCCTTTTCATAGACAGTGCCTCGAATATGAAGAGGTCCGGGCTTGGCGTTGTCTTAAAGCCACCCACGGTGATACCATTAGACAATCTATCAAAACTTCTAGACTGACTAACAATGAGGCCGAGTATGAGGCCATGATTGCAGGTCTCGAGCTAGCTAAAATCTTGGGAGAAGATGTCATTGAGGCCAAGTGCGATTCTCTATTAGTGGTAAACCAAGTAACTAAAAGTTTCGAGGTTCGAGAGGATTGAATGCAGCGGTAGTTGGATAAGCTACATGTAACTTTTCACCGCTTCAAGGAGTGGACTCTGAATCATATGCCTCGAGAACAAAATAGCGAGGCTGATGCACTTGCTAATCTGGGATCCTCGGTCGAAGAAGATGATATCGTCCCGGGGACTGCCGTCCAATTATCAAAGTTTGTGGTTGAAGAGGGTCATGCCGAGATAAATTCAATGAGCTTAACGTGGGACTGGAGGAATAAGTATATCGACTACCTGAAAAGAATCGAGGGCCCTACGAACCAAAGCTACTAGGTTTGCATTAGATAAAGATGGAACATTATACACAAGAACGTTCGATGGGCCATTGGCGGTATGTTTGGGGCCAGGGGACACCGATTACGTTCTTCGTGAAATCCATAAAGGCACTTGTGGGAATCACTCCGGCGCCGAGTCTTTGGTTCGCAAATTATCAGAGCAGGTTACTACTGGGATAGCATGGAAAAAGATACTAAGGAATTTGTCAAAAAAAAATGTGTTAAGTGTCAACGATTTGCACCGATGATCCATTAACCCGGAGAACAACTCCACTCGGTCCTATCTCTGTGGCCTTTCATGAAATGGGGAATGGATATAGTCGGCCCTCTGCCAACAGCCCCAAGTAAAGCTAAGTTTATTTTATTTATGACTGATTATTTTTCTAAGTGGGTGGAAGCACAGGCTTTCGAGAAAGTCCGAGAAAAAGAAGTTATTGACTTCATCTGGGACCACATCATATGCCGATTCGGGATACCTGCCGAGATTGTGTGTGACAATGGAAATCAATTCATTGGCAGCAAGGTGATGAAGTTCCTCGAAGAATATAAAATAAAGAGGATGTTATCGACACCGTACCACCCAACCGGAAATGGACAGGCCGAGTCAACAAACCAAACTATCATTCAAAACCTAAAGAAAAAATTAGACGATGCAAAGGGGAAACGGAGAGAAGTTCTACCCGAGGTCCTTTGGGCATATCGAACAACATCGAAGTCTAGCACGGGGGCTACCCCGTTCTCTTTAGTGTATGGCTCCGAGGCCCTCATCCTTGTCGAAGTCGGAGAACCCAGTTCCAGGTTTCAACATACATCGGAGGAATCAAATCACGAGGCCATGAACACTAGCCTCGAGCTGCTAGATTAGAAATGAGAAGCAGCCCTTGATCGGATGGCCGCACAAAAGCAAAGGATCGAAAGATACTACAATATATGGACCAATCTCCGACACTTCGGAATCAGGGACTTAGTTCTACGGAGAGTTACCCTTAATACTCGAGACCCAACGAAGGGAAGCTAGGCCCAAATTGGGAAGGACCGTAACGAGTCCTCGGAGTGGTCGGCAATGGATCTTACAAACTTAGCACGATCGAAGGTGAACAACTACCAAACAATTGGAATGTATCATTATTCAAATGATACTACTGCTAAGGTATGGTTTTATCCTTTTTGTCCATTTGAGTTTAAAACTGACTCATTGCTGATTTTCGATCGAAGCTATTGAAGACGCCCTATTCGCACAAAAGCCTTAGGTTTTAAAGCATGTGTTGTGCTCTTTTTCCCTTAGATCAGATTTGGGACAAAAGGGTTTTACCGGCAAGGTTTTTAATGAGGCAACAATTATATGCTACCTAAGAAGGAGTCAACAGTATCCAAGGCTTCTTTTCAATCAACCTCGAATACTGGGGGGCATCACCCTCGGAGGTCATATTTTTGAGGAAAATACTTAACGCCTGAGAGGGCCTCGATAGGAAATCTTTGTAATGGGCTAAACGGTCAGATCAACCGTGTCCGTATAAAATAGTCGAGCCTCGCCGGCAACATGTACGCCTGTATCAATTATTTGAAGAAGCTTCCTATTTATATCAAAAACACTTTGTGCCTAAAAGAAATCTACTATTATACGAGCTCTACACTTATAATCCTACTGGAAACAGCCCAAGGGCCAAAGTGCGAATGTAACCCCGAAATACTCGGGGACTCTCACCGACAGTCAACTCGCCCGAGCCATCGAAAACTCGGACTCATAAGACCTCAAAGAGGCACCCCCCCGAAATAAAGGCCAAGGCTAATATACTCAGGGACTAACTTTCCGAACAAGTTCGAAAAGTTATTGGGGAACAAGTCCAAGAGACGCACCCGAAGGCAACGGCCAAATTAAAGGCTACGACCATATTAAAGACTACGGTCATATAAAAGGCTATGGCCGAAATAATGCGGCTCGGAGACGTCCGACTTCTGCCATAAATTAAAGGCCTTTAAACACTTTGAAAAAACCGGTTAAATCAGGATACCCTCGGCAAAAGCAAAAGGGCTTCGATAAATTTAGCCCTCGAATAATCTAAAGGCTTCAATAACATGCCTTTAAAAAAATAAAACCTCAAGAGGTATTCGATTATGTTTACACAAACAAACTATCAATATAGAACCTTCAAAAAACCCAATGGGTATAAAAAAACAAATGCTAAGGCATAATTAAACTTTTCACCAAGTCTTTTAGCCGAAAAAAGGGAAAAATCATATAGCCATCCTAGAGGCTGAATTGGCCCAATTTAAAGAGCCTAAGGGCAAACTTAAAGAGCCTAAGGGCCGGTATATAAGAGCCTAAGGGCCAACTTCGAAAGGCTTAAGGGACAAAACATATAGTTCAAGACTCCATTCTCACTCGACTCGGACTCAAGAGTTACGATATCCCGAGCTCACATCGAATCGATTCAAACTTAGCTCGAGGATTAATATATCAATTAATACCAAAGGGTTTATTATGTCCCGAGTCCAAACCAATTCTCAGACCAATCATTCAAGTTATACAATCGAAGTATTCTATAAATAAAGACAAAATGAAATCCAGCACAAGCGAAAAATGAGACAAAAAGATCCTTTTGTATTTCCAAGAGATGGTTACAAAATATATTCTCAACACCCGCGAAGGGTCCTTACACAGGAACAAAGAAGCAAAAACAAAAGCCAAGAAGCTAATCTACTTTTAGGGCCACATCCTCGAGAGCGGCATCTTCGGGAACCTCCTC
>NW_017689172.1:5101-5874 GCF_001879085.1 Nicotiana attenuata
AATACGACACACACTACACATACGACGACGTTGATAGCAATAATTAAGCTAGAGCATATGCAATTAACAACACTTCCCTTTTTAAGGCCATTCTTGAAAAGAAATATTCAACAATAAAGACAACATACTCATAACAATCCTAGCCTAAAAAACGAACTCAATATGACAATGCACTCATGGCTTGAACACTCAACATCGTAGAGAAGTCTAATAGGGTTACCTATCCTTCGGGAAACCATGTACCATCACAACAAGAAATGCTCAAATATATTTGAAGGACTCACATATATCCAAGAAATCTCTCACTCTCACACAAAAGTCACATGCATGTAACTGGTACCATAGGCTTGCCCATAATGTAAATCTCTATTAATGTAGGCTTACTCGATCTAAAATAAATTGGGACCTTTTATGATTGTAATGTGGGCTAAGGGGCGGGCATGATATGAGGATTAGTGGTTTACCCTATTAAGCACTTTAACACATCACATAATAAACTTTAAGCGCAAATTCTTCAATCCACTTCAATTTCACGATCAAGATCACTCCCAAAAATTATTCTCTCTTTCTTTAACCACTACCTTACTTTATACACCACTAGCAAGGACAAGATCTCATTTTATTCATCTTACTTTTTTTTTCTTTCTTCTTTTGTTTTTTTCTATTTTTGCTAGTGGTGTATTGTTCTACAAAATAAGTGCACCTTTCTTTCTTTCATTGGTTCCACTCGAAAGCCACCCCACACTTAGTCCTTATTTCTTCTAGCGCTCATT
>NW_017689173.1:0-2428 GCF_001879085.1 Nicotiana attenuata
ATTAGTTTAGTTTGAAAGCTCGATTAGTATTTCTGCCTATTCTTGAATTTTCTTTGCTTGCCAGTATTTGATCTCCTCTCCTCATAATGATTCTGTTATAATCTTGTTCATTTTCTTAGTGTTTGTTGGACTGATAACAATGGTTTAAATCCGGAATTCATTAGTTAATTCAGATTCAAGAGTTTTGTGTTTGGTCTTAGCTGTGATTTTCAGAATGTGTTTGTTTAACCATAGTTAGTTAACCAAGGCTAATAGACCAGGGTAAAAGGGGATGGTTTAGTTTAGTAATTTTCAAAATTGGAAAAGGATAGTCTAGGTATTTTAGAATCAGGGAATCTTTAGTAACTGAAATTAGAAGCCACTAGAAGCACCTAGAAGGGGTTATAATTGGTATTTTTGGAATCTTAGTAGTGTAACTTGGGCAACAAGCCAAGATTCTAGGGACTAACTACTTTAAAACTGAAAATGAAAAGGACTAAAAGCGCAAAAACAAAGCCTGCAAGGGCTGCCCTAGTTGTTTGCCTATAAAGGCATCATTTCTTGCCTTAGAAGGCAAGGGGGGAAGGGCCTAAAAATAGAGAGTCAGAGGCGGCTGGAATTGAAAAGAACTTTCAATATTCTCTGAAAATTTTCCTGAAATTCCTAAGAACATCTATCATGAAATAAGTTTTGAACATTAGAAGCTTAGAATGAGTTGAATCCATAGGGTGTTGAGGTGTGCTAGTTCAGTTTGGCTGGATTTTCGATACTTGATCTATTTCAAGTGCTGTTTTGGTTTCAAATTTGGTTTAACTGGACCCCTCCTGATCATCTCTGGGATTGATTTTGTTGTTGTGACATTGTTGTCTTGCTGTCGACTGCTATTGCTTCTAGCTGCTGTTATCCTCATTCATTCTATTGTTTTACTTTCCAGGTACTTTTCCTAGCCCATAGTCGGAGACTAATTGTTGAACTTGTAGCTGTTTGAACGTGCTGAAATGAAGACTGAATTTATGTTTATATTTCTGTATTTGTTTTGTTCCCATTTTGACTTTGGTAACTAGATCTAGAGCTGCAATTAGTGATTAGAGTTCCTTTATTTGGACTGTGTAAGAGACTCTTATAGAATATTGCTTATGTGTATAAAACTGGACTGTATGCAATTTTTTCAGACTTACTGTAGTTAGTTTGGTTGGTTGTTACATTAATGTGAGTTCAAGTCTATGTATATTTGTACAGATCCGCATCTCCTATACTCCAACATAATTGATGGTCTAATTTGCTCATTATGCACATGTTAAAAGTGAAGCTTGGGATAATTAAATTGCTGTTAGCTTTCAGATTTAGCATGTTAAGGTTAGTTTCATGGGTATTAATAGGAGTATCATGAGTATTTCAGTGACTTGTGAGTTAGTTTCAATTCAGGATAATTTGAAACAAATCCAAAGCATAAAAAATGGATATACAATTAGTATGTTATACGCAGATTTTGATCCCTGTGGCTAGAATGGTTATTATATGAGTGTGGTTATGTTCTAAATAGTTTGAAGTTGAATTCCAATAAGTTTTTTAGTGTCCAGTAATGGTAGGTCCAATTTGGTTGATTTTGCGACGTTAGATTAGGTTTAAAAGTTTGAAATCTTGTGTGAGCATGAAAGTAATTAGTGAGTGCCCGTGCAAATATTAACCCTGTGGAGAATGGATGCTTCAATAGTCAATTTTCTTTAAAGTTCAGTCATTCATGTATTTTCCCTTAGTCTGAAAACTTTCCTCTTGCGGCTGCTTGGACTCGATCCTGTGATCCCACCCTCACTCGATTTGGGCCTGTTTCGAGCCCAATTTATTTCTTGCTGAACAGGGCTATCTTCTGCGGCTATGGAGGCCCTTATTTTGCACATATCTCATGCGGACTGGGCTCTTTTTGGGCCCAGAACTGAAAGAGTAATTGATTTGTTAATAATTAACTGGTAGGGTTTGGGCCTTCTAGTTAAGTAGCATGCTTGAGTTAAGAGGTGTGCCTCTTGTTCAAGTGTGGACTTGAACTTGAGGCCCAAAGTCCTTAATCTTTTTAACTAATAGCAATCCATATTGTCAATCAATTAGAGCCCTTTTAGAGACATTCCATACTAGAAAACAATAGTCTCTCTAGGATGGCCTTAAATAAATTGAGGTACTCCGCGCCAAATAAAATAACAAATTGCGTGGCCCTCTTTAATTACTTCATTAAAATATTTAGAATTCGGGACGTGCCATTTAGCGAATTTTCATGGCCTCCCGCGAAGATAATAACACGCTAGTCGCTTTAGGCGCGCTTTTTAATAATATTACTTTCCTAAATACGGGTGTGCATTTCATGCAACCCAAATCCAAAATCCCAAAACGTTCGAATAAAAAACTGTAGTCGAGGATACGGGTGCATTTCATGTGACATGATCCAAAAATACGTTTT
>NW_017689173.1:4174-5873 GCF_001879085.1 Nicotiana attenuata
GGATTGGGGTTGGGTTTAATGAATGGGTATGGGTAATTGGGTTAAGGGTACTGGGTTATTTGATTTGGGCTGGCGGACTGGGCTAGGATTTAAGTAGTTGGGCTAGGTAATGGGCTGGTTTGGGTAGCCTAGGTCCGAAAATAGGAGGAATTTGGGGCTATTAATTAAATAACCATTTTTAATTAATAAACAATTTGTGAAAAATGATAAATAAAATAGCAAAAATATCATTTGTGCGTAAAAATATGATTAATGACAATAATTTAACCTTATAAAAATATAAAATCTACTTTTTGCAAAAACAAAGTAATTATAAGTGTATAGGGCTATTATTCCAAAATGTGCAATTTTAATCGAAAAATGCGAATGTAATTATAAAAATGCAATAAAAATATTTAAACACTATGTGGGCATAAATGATGAATTTAGATGATTAATTCATCATAGAAATAATATGAAGGATAATTATTGAATATTTGTACAATAAAAAATACAGAAATAAATTGATTTAAAGCCTTTAAAATTATAGAAAAATTTTAAAAAATACTTGTGCACGTTTGTAAATCCAATGATAATGCATGTGCACTATTTTGAAGGTATATATGCATATCTGAAATATATGAGGGAAAAATTGGGTATCAACAGCTGCCCCTCTTTACCTGGGAAGGATGAAAGAGTTGTCGGGTAAAGAAATGATGACCGATTTTGACCAAATGGGGTGTTTTGAAAAATATAGGCCACACCCTGGTCTCTGAGCTGCCTACATATCCCTAGTTTTACAGGAATCATGCCGTGTGTAGTTCTGGACCCAACGGTGAATGAAGCCGATATAATTATTATAGGAGTAGTCGTATGTTTCGGAAAGGGTTCTTTTGGGAAAGATAGTATTGAATGAATTTATGCGGAGTTATGAATGTGGGTCTGAAACGTAACGGATGTATAAAGAGGCAGATATTCGAATGGTCGTGGAATAAAGGCGAGTAATTGATGGGAGTCGGTTATGTCTGGAATGATGGCCAGGTATGGATGGGATGAGCGGAAACCGGAGCGAATGTTGCTCCTGTTTGAAGAACGGTTAACTTCTAAATTATCTGCAAAACTTAAAATACGATGGTGCAAATATATATGGATTACTGCGAGAATTTAAACATGATGCAAATTCCCTTTGGACCATGAAGGTTGTCTTTGGACGGTGAGGATGACGTCCTTAGACCATGACGTCCCGGACCATGAATCATGAGATAAAGGATTCGCAGGCCATGAAATGATGTTCTCGGGCCATGAGAATGGTTCCTCCGAACCATGACGCCTTTGAATAATGATGTGCAATATTGAGAGATCCTCAGGCCATGGCATGGTGTCTTCAGGCTATGAGGATGATGCCTTCAAACTATGACGCCTTCGGATAGAGACATGGTGATGCCTCATATGAGCAAAACAAGATAGAGCTTAGTCTTGTATAGGATCGGGACAGAGCTTAGCCTCGGAGAAGGTGAAATAGTGCTACGCTTCAGATAGGGTAACGTTCAGTCATTAGACAAGGAAAGGCAGAGCTTCGCCTTATGCAGATGGGGAGGCAATGCTTAGCCTCATGCGAAAAGGGAACAGTTCTAATCTCATGCAATGGAAGGCAGTGCTTAGCCTATGCAATTGAGAGGCAGGGCTTAGCCTCATCAACAGAGGAGACAATGCTAACCTA
>NW_017689174.1:0-913 GCF_001879085.1 Nicotiana attenuata
TCTTTGTGCCGCCTCCACCTGCCACACTGCAAAGATCTTCCAGTCGAGCCCCTGTTTCAAGCTCACGACAGTCAGTACTATCCTCCTGAGCCTACCTTTAAAGTTCCTGAGCCATATTCTTACACCCCTCAATTCGAGCTCCCGGTGGAAACTGAAAAGCCGCTTAAAAACCCGGAGCAGGAAGAGATGATTCGAAAAGTAAAAAGCCTGGAGCAGTCCTTCAGGAACATGAAAGGGTTGGGTGGCCAAGTCAGTGTGGCCTATAAAGATTTGTGCTTGTTTCCCGATGTACAGTTGCCAGCAGGGTTCAAGCTACCCAAGTTTGATTTGTATGATGGACACGGTGATCCGGTAGCTCATCTAAGGGGATTTTGCAGTAAAATGAGAGGAGCTGGGGGAAAGGATGAGTTATTGATGGCATACTTTAGTCAAAGTCTCAGTGGTACGGCCTTGGAATGGTACACACGACAAGATCATGCCCGATGGTACACGTGAGATGATTTGGCCCAAGCATTTGCGTGCCACTTTCAGTATAATCTCGAAATTGTCCCGGATCGTCTGTCACTGACTAAAATTGAGAAGAAGCCCGGGGAAAGCTTCAGGGAGTACGGTTTCCGGTGGAGAGAGCAGGCGGCAAGAGTCGATCTTCCAGTGAAAGAGAGCGAGATGGTCGATTATTTCTTACAGGCTTTGGAGCCTACTTACTATGGTCACCTGGTGTCAGCAGTGGGAAAATCTTTTAACGAGGTAGTGAAAATGGGAAGTATGGTTGAAGAGGGGCTCAAATCCGACAAAATCATGAGTTATTCGACAATCAAGGCAACTACCCAGGCTATCCAGAGCGGCACTGGAGGGGTATTGGGAAAGAAAAAGAAAGAAGATGCGACGGTAGTTGACTCAAGAACTTGGTCCA
>NW_017689174.1:4678-5873 GCF_001879085.1 Nicotiana attenuata
AGAACAAGGGAATACATTTCAAGTCAGCTGAAGTCAGGAGCCCGCCTGGAGAGCAGGGAATACATTTCAAGTCAGCAGTCAGGAACCCACCTGGAGAACAAGGGAGTTCAATTCAAGTTTTAGCTTTTAAGTTCTTATCGATATTTGGTAATACGGTTCGGTTAACACTCATATATGAGCCTAGCTACCAAACCGGGGCAGAAATTTTCTTTGTTTTTGTCTATTTTGTTGAAATCAGGAGCCCGCCTGGAGAACAAGGGAGCATATTTCAAAGTCAGCAGTCAGGAGCCCGCCTGAAGAACAAGGGAATACATTTCAAATTTCGCCGTCAGGAACCTACCTGGAGAACAAGGGAATATTTTCAAGTTCAGTGATCAGGCGCCCACCTGAAAAACAAGGGAAGTACAATTCAATTTTGGCTCTTAATATTTGATAACATGTTGTACCCAGTTATCAAACTGGGGCAGAGAATTGTCTTTGTTGTTTATTTTGTTGAAGTCAGGAGTCCCGCCTGAAGAACAGAGGCACATGTTTTAAGTTCCAGCAGTCAGGAGCCCACCTGGAGAACGGAGGCATACTTTTCAAGCGTCAGGTGCCCACCTGGAAAATGGACACATGTTTCAAATGGTAACAATCAAGCATCATTCGGAGGAATGGCAACAATATCGTCAATCACAATGCAAGACAACAACAGGAATATCATCGGAAGACTACAAGATACAAGTTCAAGGCAACACAAGAACAAGTTAGAAGACATAGATAGGGCCCTTTTGTAATTCGTAGATCATAGCTTAGGCTAGCTTCTTTTTATTTTAACACGGTGTAATAAGGAGGTCAGCAAGCAGTAGCAACAGCAACAGCAGGAAGTCACAGCTCTTGGTAGTCCCAGCTACCAGACATTCCCGAACTACACTGACCTGATTCCTGTTTAGCCCAGGATATGTAGGCAACCTCTGAAGCAGGGTGCGGTCAAACTTTTCAAAAATGCTTCACACGGAATATTTGAACGGGCAAAAATCGCTCGTTTCTGCTCACTTATCTTTGCACGAAAAATCTTCGTGTTTCCGAGCAAAGAGGGGCAGCTGTGAGCACGTGATTTTTGCCCTATATATGAATTATTCCCAAAAATTCAAACAAAATAATTTTTTCCTTATTTTTATTGATTTTGGGTAATGTTGTGTTATTTTCTGTTTAA
>NW_017689175.1:0-3525 GCF_001879085.1 Nicotiana attenuata
AGTATCCCAATAGGGCAAAGGGTAACTTCTCGTGCCATTGTTTGTGGGTTTTCTACCATCTTTCTTAGTATCTTCTTGATGTTCTTATTGGCAGCTTCCACAACTCCATTCATTTGAGGTCTGTATGTTGTAGAGTTTTTGTGGTTGATTTTGAAGGTTTCACACATGGCTTTCATCAGGTCACGGCTGAGATTGGCGGCATTATCAGTGATAATGGACTCGGGAACTCTGAATCGGCAAACAATATGATCCTTGACAAAGTCTGCGACGACTTTCTTGGTTACATCTTTGTAAGATGCGGCCTCTACCCATTTTGTGAAGTAGTCAATGGCCACTAAAATGAACTTGTGCCCTGACACTGTTCATCTAACGGATTTTACCGGGCCGGGTAACCCGTTTCAAAAATTTAAACCGTCCAAACCCACCCCAACCCCCTACCCAGCCTAGCCCAGCCCCCTTACCGGTCCGGGCCGGTTCCGGGTTCTACCGGTCTGGGCCGGTCCGGAACCGGGCTGACCCGGCCCGTTTAACACCCTTACTTACAGTTAATATTGACAATTATCTGTATCGTCGTACATCAACTTTTTATTATGGTTGAATAAATATCTAAAATTTTATTAATTAATACTAATAACTAGTTTTCATACGATAATTTATTTCTCTATTCTATTGTGGATAGTGACTAAGCCTATATGTTGTACTTTATGGCTTTAGGTTTAGCAGAGATTAGGTGCCCATTAAGTTGGTGGTTTCTGGTGAATATTTTGATTAGGTACTATCATGTTCCAATTTTGAAAACAAAAACTTTTGTCTTTTCTTAATTAGCTTTGACTTCGAACTTATTTTTACTATATTTCGACACCTACCTTTTGCTGTTCATATCAAAATACCTTATCTCATTGAGTAGATTTTGATATAAACAAATAGTAGAACAGCATCACCTGTGTTTATTTAACATGCATTTCGATGCAGAGACGACGGATATAGTGTTGCCACATCGAGTTCATCTAAATCCAATACTTTTGATGCAAAACATAAATTTAATTATATATAAAAATCTAGTAAATTTTTTGCAATAAGCAACATGTTTGAACTCATTATTTTAAAAATAAAATAGGTTTGAAACTAAAAATTAATCTTAATTATTGAATTCATTGAGCTCAAATTTGAATCCACCTTTGTTTACATGTCGTAGCACATGTATGAGCTTGGCAGGCATGTATAGCAGGTAGTATTACCTATTATTGAAAGGCTTTACACTAAAATATTATGCATCTATGTCACGATCCGGAATTTCTACCTTCGGGATCGTGATGGCACCTAACATTTCACTTGCCAGGTAAGCCAACGTTAAATAAATTTTAGGCCATTTTTAAACAAATCAAATTTAATAATGCCAAATACTAAAATAGCTGGGATGAAAACGAAATAAAGTGCAAAAAACCAAAATAACCGAAATATATAAATACATCCCCGAATCTGGTGTCACAAGTGTATGAGCTACTAGAATAGTACGGATAAAGGTCTAAATAAAAATAAAGTTGTCTGAAAGGAAATACACAGCTACGATAAAGAGGAAGGGGACTTTAGGGGGCTGCGGATGCCGAGCAGCGGTACCTCAAGTCTCCGTACTGACAGCCAACCCGAGCAATCTATGGACCAATGCTGGAACCGACTCCAAAATATGCACAAGAAGTACGGAGTGTAGTATGAGTACAACCGACCCCATGTTCTCTGTAAGTGCCGAGCCTAACCTCGGCAAAAGTAGTGACGAGGCTAAGGCGGCCACTTACAATAACCTGTATGCAAAGGAGAGCCCGGTGCACTAAGTTCCCGCTATGTGCGAGGTCCAGGGAATGAAAGAAAAATACGGAAAATAAGGCAGCTAACTCATGAAAATAACTCAAACTTCAAAAACTAGTAAATACGGAAATACCAAATCCTTAGAGTCTCGTACGAAAGTACCGAAGCTAACACAATACAACAAGGAATGTAAATTACATAGACTGTTGCAGTGCGCAACCCGATCCCACCGTACAACATAATTCTCCCTTATTCCACCATGTAAATATCGATAATATTAAGTAAATATATATTGCGGTGAACAACCTGATCCCACCATAAAATAGAGTTAATATCATAATTCTCCCTTATTTCACCATATCAATTCACCCTTATTTCACATGTTGCGGCGCTCAACCCGATCCCACCGTATCAATATAAATCTACCTTTATTCCACCTGTTGCGGCCAACCCGATCCATAAATAAATCAATAAGTGCAGTCAAATTAAACAACTCGAATCTCAAGAATTTCTACGATTAACAAATATGAAAGCTACAAATCTAGAAGGAACCTCGTACCAAATCATGAAAGGCTACAGTTAACACTGAGCAAGAAAACAAGTCAAATATGCGACAGTTAAAGGGTACGAGTGAGGCAATTAAGGCAGTTGTCAATTAAGCATAGAAACATGGAAGAAATTAGCATTTATAGTGCAAGAATTATAAATGACAAGTAGCAAGTTAAGGCATAAGAAGCAATCAAGGCATGGAATGATATAATTAATGAGGTACAGGTAGACATGGAAACAAGTAATTGACGGTGTATATACACTCGTCACCTCGTATATACACCGCTACACATGAAATTCACATAGCACATAGCTCACGGGTTCCTATTTCGTCAAATTAAGGTTAGACCCAACACTTACCTCACTCCGCAATCAACTTAGAGCTCTAACGGGGCCTTTCCTCTAAAATCCGTCTCCAAACCAATCGAATCTAACCAAAAGCGACTTAATAACATCAAATAATGCTAGGGAAATCAATTAAATACATAAAGTTAAGATTTTTACAATAATACAACAACAACATACCCAGTAAAATCCCACTAGTGGGGTCTGGGGAGAGTAGAGTGTACGCGGACCTTACCCCTACCCCGAAAAGGGTAGAGAGGCTATTTCCGGGAGACTCTCGGCTCAACAGGAGAGACAATAATATCAGAAAACAAACAAAAGAAAAGGCATGTAACAGCAAAAGATGCTAGAAAGAAAATAACAACAACAAATAAGTGAAAGGACAATAACACAAAACTATGCAAAACAACAATGTGAACACAACATAGACTGCTAACAAACATAAACAAAACTCTATCAGACTACCCGGTACAAAGAGGGAAGAATTCTTGACTACCCCCTATCCTACCACCCTAATGCTCGACCTCCGCATGTTCCTATCGAGAGCCATGTCCTCGGAAATCTGAAGTCGCGCCATGTCCTGCCTGATTACCTCGCCCCAATACTTCTTAGGCTGCCCTCTGCCTCTTCTCGTACCTGCCAAAGTCAACCGCTCACACCTCCTAACCGTGCATCTAGGCTTCTCCTCTGCACGTGTCCAAACCATCTAAGCCGCACTTCCCGCATCTTGTCGTCGACGGGAGCCACGCCCACCCTCTTCCGAATATCTTCATTCCTAATCTTATCCAGCCTAGTGTGCCCACACATCCATCTCAACATCCTCATTTC
>NW_017689175.1:4315-5873 GCF_001879085.1 Nicotiana attenuata
ACAGCAAGTGCATTCCAACAGAGAGTATCGTGCTTCGTAAGGTGTGAACTTCTTACTCAAGTAGTATATGTCTTGCTCCTTTCTCCCTGTCTCGTCATGTTGTCCCAAAACACATCCGAAAGCTCCATCTAATACAGATAGATAGAGTAGCAAAGGTCTCCCAGACTGGTGGTGTGGACAGGTATTCCTTGATTTTGTCAAAAGCCTTTTGACAATCTTCGGTCCAACTCGTTTCAGCATCTTTCCTCAACATTTTGAAGATAGGCTCACATATAACTGTGGACTGTGCTATGAAGCGACTGATATAGTTGAGACGTCTTAGGAACCTCATCACGTCCTTCTTGCTCTTTGGTGGCGGTAACTCTTGAATAGCCTTAACTTTGGACGGGTCCAACTTGATTCTCCGGCGGCTGACAATGAATCCCATCAACTTTCCTGCAGGAACCCCGAACGCACATTTTGCGGGGTTCAATTTGAGATTGTACCTCCTTAGCATGTCAAAGAACTTTCTCAAATCCGTTATGTGATCTGCGGCCCTCTTGGATTTGATGATGACGTCATCAACATATACCTCTATTTCTTTCTGTATCATGTTATGAAAGATGGTTGTCATGGCTTTCATGTAAGTAGCCCCAGCATTCTTTAGACCGAATGGAATCATCTTGTAGCAGTATACCCCTTATGGCGTGATGAAAGCTATTTTCTCTGCATCTTCTTCATCCATCCAGATCTGGTGATAGCCCGCGAAGCAATCTACAAAGGATTGGAGTTCATGCTTGGTGTAATTGTCGATCAGGATATGTATGTTTGGCAGTGGAAAGTCGTCCTTGGGACTTGCTCTGTTTAAGTCTCGATAGTCAACACATACTCTAACTTTCTCATCTTTCTTAGGAACTGGTACAATGCTGGCTAACCAGGTTGGGTGCTCAACTACCCTAAGGACTTTGGCTTTGATCTGCTTAGTGACTTCCTCCTTGATTTTCAAGCTTATGTCTGGTTTGAACTTTTTAGAGTTTCTGCTTTACTGGCGGACACATTGGGTTGGTAGGAAACTTGTGATCCACTATGGATGTGCTTAGACCGGTCATGTCATCATATGACCATGCAAAGATATCCCCATATTCCTTCAAGAAACGAATGTACTCCTCCTTCTCTATCAGTGATAAGTGAACGCTTACGCGAGTTTCCTTGACGGTCTCGGCGTCTCCCAAATTTACTACTTCGGTTTCGTCCAGGTTGGACTTAGGCTTATTCTCAAAGTTCTCAACCTCTCTGACAATTTCCTCAGATATTTCATTTTCTTCCTCCGAATCGGTATCCTTATGTTGCATTGTCTCATTATATGTCATAGTTATCGGTTCATCAGGAAAAGTAATAATAACGCCGCAGAAAGAAAATTATGAAATATAATAATGAACGATAAATAGCAATGCATTGATTAAAAATTAAAGATATCCAAAACAAGTATGGCTCGATGAATCGAGCAATTATTTTGAAACAAAATGCGTCTTCAAAACAAAATTACTCCTACGGTTGAACCAAGACAGGCTATGCGCCT
>NW_017689176.1:0-2584 GCF_001879085.1 Nicotiana attenuata
CCGTTTACCCAAAACGTTGACCGAGTCAATTAGCTCATCTTATAGCCAAATTTTATAATTTTTCATAGATTTTCATATTTAAGCTTTCCGGCTACGCGCCCGGACTGCGCACGCAATTCGAGGTGACTCTAAATGAGGTTTTCAAGGCCTCAGAAATATAGAATTTAATTTAAAATAAGTGATGACCACTTGGGTCATCACACTGTTCCACCTAAAAATAATAAGTCCAATAAAGATAAAGCAAATAATACACAGAAAAATACATTAAGCAGCATATGATATTATTTTTGGTTTATTCCATATATAGCAAATTCTTTTACAATATTAACATATTGCAAAGATAATATGCACAATTAACAAGTAGCACAAATTATAGGATCAATTATATCCTTATTTGTCTTAATTTTAGTTGCTTGATTTAGCATTTAAATCTCTATCTCTCCAAACACACATTAATTAAATAAGATATGATTATTGCATAACCGTAGAAATTAGTCTAATTACTCATAATTAAAGAAATAAAATTACAAACCAAAATAGAATTCGTAATGGAATTGGTTGACAAGTTTGACGGATTTCTCCAAAAGTAGCATAACTAGCTCCACAAGACTCCCTAACCTTACCCAAAAAACCTTCCCGAAATGATTAGATGTCTAAAAATTACAATGAAGATTCTATTTATGGAAAAGGGCCAAAATTACTCATCAACTAAAAAAAATACAGCAATTTTACCTTTCGTTATCTTTTGGTGTCAATTTTATCCTCGTCGTTAGTAGAGTGGACCACTTCTACCCCTTAAAACAAATAGATTCCATGTCAGATTAAATCACTATTATCACTTCTAGTCATCTGGAAAAAATTAATGACAATCGGTACCCATAAATTACAATATACATTTTATAGCTCAAAACTAATTCTAACGGCTAGCCATTGAAATTGACAAACCCAACTATCACAGAAACACAATGGGAGATGTCTTTTATGATCGCTTTTAATTTATTCAAAGGGAATCATTCGTTATTTTTTTTTTTTGGGTTTCTATGCTATTTAGATATAAATATTTTGTACATACTTGTGAAGAATACAAAATTAAAACTTTTGTCATAAATGTTACTTTTTGCCTTTTCCTACATGAGTTCAATATGTACCCATACTGTAAGTGAGATAAATAATTAAAATTTTAGTATTATTTTTGGAGTATTTTGCTTTCTAAAATTTTAATTATTTATCTCATGCATAGTCTCCACTATACAAAATATATACAAAATAGACTATCACTGTACAAAAAATATACTAAATAGATTGTCACTATACAATTTATATACAATAGACTGTCATTATACAAAATATGTCGTCACTATATAAAAATATACAAAATAGACTATCACTGTATAATTTATATACAATAGACTGTCACTATACAAAATATATACAAAATAGACTGTCATTATACAAAAAATATACTAAATAGACTGTCACTATATAAAATAGACCGTCGCTATACAAAAAGTATACCAAATACACTATCACTATACATAAATTATACAAAATAGACTGTCATTGTATGATTTATATATAATAGACTGTCACTATACAAAATTATACTAAATACACTGTCACTATAAAAAATATACAAAATAAACTGGCACTATACAAAAAATATACAAAATAGACATTTCGTGCTATTAAATATAATATATTTGGGCCGGAGGGACATTTTCTGTCAATAGAAAAAAACATGGGCTATTAAATAATTGATGGGCCAAGGAGGGTCATTTTCTCTTAAATAATTGTCTTTTGCTGACTTTATTGTGTTGGAAAAATTGTGAAGTGATAATCATTCATCTATGTATAAATTTTATTCTCTTTTCCAGTTGAGAATAAATTATTTAAACCTTTATAATCAGACTTATAATTTATGAGACCCACTAATCCGTTGGCCCCAAATCTAAATGAATTTTTGCCAAACAGTTTTATTAAGAAAACAAATTTAAAAAAGTATACTGATATTTAAGAATTGAAAGGAAAAGTTGAGAAAAAGTGAAAGAAAAGAGAAAACGTAAATACCATCACAAGCTCCTCTCCGTCTTCCGGCTATTTCTCCATTGCCTCTCCTTCACCGGCGATATAACATTACCACCTGGTCTCCTTCACCAACGAGGTAGTATTTTTTTTTTTCTTTTACTACTTTTTACTTATGTAATCTGATTTGGTTAGTTTTAGGGTTTATTAATTTTTAAAACTTGTGTATCGTTGTATTTGAGTAATGTGAATAAATTTTTGTTCTTTTTCAGATTTGGTGGTATAAAGGTAAATGTCATGACGCAAATTCATACCACGATCGTGATAATACCTAACCCAATCCACTAGGCGACTCACAAGCATAACCAACAAATTCGTATAACATAAAAATATAAACAAGTCTAAAACATGTATAATAACTTAATATGAGTCTGAGATTGATAAGACATAAGTGCAGAATATCAAATACAACTCCAAAGAATTGTTATTAATGAGTCATGAGCTACTACAACCAATAATACATAAAAACACATCACTATTCGAGACAAGAAATAATAATACC
>NW_017689176.1:4930-5873 GCF_001879085.1 Nicotiana attenuata
TCCTGTGTCTCGCGTTCGCGTAGAAGGAGATTTCCTTCAGCCTGACCAAACCCTTCGCGTTCGCGAGAGTCCTTCCGCGAACGCGAAGAAGAAAATATCAGAACACCAGAAACTGAAAAAAACCTGCAACTTTTATGAGTGCAAAAACCTTCCGAAACTCACCCGAGTCCTCGGGGCTCCAAACCAAACATACGTACTCACTCAAAAACCTCATATTAACTTATCCGTGCGATCAAATCGCCAAAATAACCTCAATAACAACGGATCAAACCTAAAAAATCAAGAACTTTTCTCAAACTTCATCAAGTATCAAATTAAGCAATTTAGGTCCGAATCACGTCAAATCATATTCGTTTTGCATCAAATTTCACAGAAACATCTTAAATCATATATAAGACCTGTACCGGGCGCCGGAACCAAAATACGGGCCCGATATTAACATGTTCTAATCAAATTTCATTTCAAATTTCCTTAAACAATTTTAGAAAATAATTTCTTTCAAAAATTCATTTCTCGGGCTTGGGACCTCGGAATTCGATTGCGGGCATACGCCCTAGTCCCATATTTTTCTACGGACCCTCCGGGACCGTCAAATCACGGGTCCGGGTCCGTTTACCCAAAACGTTGACCGGAGTCAAATTAGCTCATTTTATAGCCAAATTTTATAATTTTTCATTGATTTTCATATTTAAGCTTTCCGGCTACGCGCCCGGACTGCGCACGCAATTCGAGGTGACTCTAAATGAGGTTTTCAAGGCGTCAGAAACATAGAATTTAATTTAAAATAAGTGATGACCGCTTGGGTCATCACACTGATCCACCTAAAAATAATAAGTCCAATAAAGATAAAGCAAATAATACACAGAAAAATACATTAAGCAGCATATGATATTATTTTTGGTTTATTCCATATATAGCAAATTCTTTTACAATATTAACATAT
>NW_017689177.1:0-908 GCF_001879085.1 Nicotiana attenuata
AGACCTCAACGTGGGAACGGCCACTTATTGCCAGCTCACGAAGCCCACAACTATAAATACCAAGAGAGGGGACCCTAGAAAAGGGGGGCTGCTTCTTCACTATGATAGACAGGAGAGAGAAGGAAAAAATATACCCATCTTATGGGAAGAGAAAACACCATTGTAAGGCTCTGAACCTCTTCATGGAGAGGCAGACCAAACAAATATTATCAATAAAGACTTTTAATGTTTCTCCCCCTAATTCTGAGTACTTATTTTCGTTTCTTTCATTTGGTCCAACGGATTATTACGATTTGCTATGATTTTCCCGTGATTGTTTGTATTGTTTTGCACTCATAAGATAGGTGATAACTTTTGAGCAAACAATTTGGCGCCGTCTGTCGGGATTTCATAGCAAAATCGCGTAGTTCTTCCATGGACAAAAAGGAAAGAAACGCCGGATGGGAAGAACAACCCAACAAAAACAAGCCAAAGCGGCATATCAAGCCGATGGAACTCGAAGATCTCGAATCGAGGTCCGGTTCCTCTGTCCCTCATCTATCTAATGGTGTAAACAAGAAGAAGCAGCCCCCCTTCTTTTGGGGAGAATCTTCGTAAGAGATCCCCCACATCCCTGATAAGGGCTCCAGCCGGAAACCAGCACGGAGGAATCTCGAATCGAGAAGCGCTTCGAGACAGCCTACATACCCCGGTTGGGAAGATAACGATTAAGCTGCTCAAGATCTCGAATCATACTCAGCAAGTGTGGACAAAAAGGTGTAACTGGATGGAGAAGCAATTCCTGGGGTTTGTCAATTGGCAGCAATTCATCCAATGGTCAGTCGTATGTGCCAATGGGAAAACCCAGCATGCTCAGGTCTTAGAATGGTTTATGCAGAAGTTGCTTACCACATTTGGATTGAGAGAAA
>NW_017689177.1:5024-5873 GCF_001879085.1 Nicotiana attenuata
AGAGTCTCTCTCTCAGATGAACAATGAAGATATGAGAAATGAATGCCTCAACCCTCCTTTATAGGCAACATAAATGGCTTTCGCGAAACCCAATAGCCATAATTAACTACACGACCAACCGTAAAACGGTTCGGTCCTGTAGTAGCAAGCGTCATTACGACGAGCTCCGCAAAGCGGCTTCCCGGCCATCCGCCAACATACCACCGTCAGAATAATCGCAACGGCCTGCAAACGCTGAAAGAATGCGCCGTACGCCTTCAAAATTCTGGACGTGACCAAATACGTACCCGGCGCATACTCATTTTCCACAGCCATCTCCAACGTGTAAACGACTAAGGCCGCCGCCGCCAATAAGTCGACCTCTTTATTCGAGTTGTTTTCAAATCACAATCGATGAAGTCCGCTCATCGAGCTCGGCCGAAACACGACCTCAATAAGCGGAGGGACTAACTGTTTGGGTCAGAATCCGACCCCACGATAATTAACGAGGCTAATCCCGTTTTAAGTTAATTCATGATTAATTAGTGGCACGACCACTCAGAATTGACGACGTTCAACCTGCCTCTGGCTCGGTCAACAAGGCCCTGGCCTATCCGCCACTATAGAGGCAAGATCTCAACGTGGTCACGGCCACTTATTGCCAGCTCACGAAGCCCACAACTATAAATACCAAGAGAGGGGACCTTAGAAAAGGGGGGCTGCTTCTTCACTACGATAGACAGGAGAGAGAAGGAAAAAATATACCCATCTTATGGGAAGAGAAAACACCATTGTAAGGCTCTGAACCTCTTCATGGAGAGGCAGACCAAACAAATATTATCAATAAAGACTTTTAATGTTTCTCCCCCT
>NW_017689178.1:0-1179 GCF_001879085.1 Nicotiana attenuata
ATGGCCAAGGGCCATCGCCAAAAGAGAGGTCGACCCACAGCCAAGGCCATCGCCAAAAAGAAGAATTCGGCCTCGACCGAAATAACATTCGGCCTCGACCGAATCAACCTTCGGCCTCGTCCGAAACAACATTCAGCCTCGTCCGAATCAACACTCAACCTCGTCCGAATTCACATTCGGCCTACTCGCCCGTCCAGATGCGAGGACGCGAATGACCTCCTCTGATGCCGCAATCCCGGCCTCGACGGCCTTCTCCAATTCTACCGCCTTCTCGATCGACTCATCACTCGAGTCATTGGCCCTGTCGAACTCTACTAAAGTTCAGCCCACGGGGATACCACTGACCTAAAGATCGGCACCCTCAGTCGCGATCCACACTAGTCGACCTCCCCATCCGAATTTCTCAAATTACGATTAATGACGTCCGCTCATCGAGCTCGACCAAGAGACGACCTCGATAAGCGGAGGGACTAACTGTATGGGTCAAAATTAGATCAGAGAAATTCGGCACGCGGAGACATAAGGTCGTGGTCAGACAAGCCAAGGTCGGACCATCGTCAATAACCAAGGTCGGACCGTCATCAATAATCAAGGTCGGACCGTCATCAATAGCCAAGGTCGGACCGTCATCAACAACCAAGGTCGGACCGTCATCAAACAGCTAGTTTGCTTTGGAATACTCAAAAAGAATATTCTACCGAATATTCCCTCTAAATTGTACCTTTTTTTAGGATTTCCTATGGATACCCCCTTATAAATAGGAGGGGAGGACTTCCCAGAAAAGGGGGCTCTCTCTCTGTCTCCCTCTCCCTCTTTCTAGATAATATGTATACATACCTCTCCAAAGAATTGAGAGGATCAGCGATCCCATACCTTCATCGGATCCAAAAAAAGGTCATAAGGTTCTTGTATTCGTCTACCATTGATCTTTATTAAATGAAAGAAGATTCATCTCACTGAAGATCGGGTGAATCTTTTCCTTTATTCATATTTTTGTTACTTAATGCATCTTTACTTATGCCATTAAATCTGATCATAATCGCTGTCAACATTTATATTTGACTATGTTTTTGTATTTCTCCTACTCATCTCGGTTCTAGAGTTAATTATCTTTAACTAGGATTTACCCCTTCATCTTTATTGATTGATTTGCTTAAAAAGAGTTTAATATCTTTTGAG
>NW_017689178.1:5397-5873 GCF_001879085.1 Nicotiana attenuata
AGAGGACGGTCGACCCCAACGGCCAAGGGCCATCGCCAAAAAGAAGAATTCGGCCTCGACCGAAATAACATTCGGCCTCGACCGAATCAACCTTCGGCCTCGACCGAAATAACATTTGGCGTCGACCGAATCAACCTTCGGCCTCGACCGAAATAACATTCGGCCTCGTCCGAATCAACCTTACGGCCAAGGGCCGTCGCTAAAAAAGTGGGGGTCGACCTTTATGGCCAAGGGCCATCGCCAAAAAGAGGAGGTCGACCCCAACAGCCAAGGGCCATCGCCAAAAAGAAGAATTCGGCCTCGACCGAAATAACATTCGGCCTCGACCGAATCAACCTTCGGCCTCGTCCGAAACAACATTCAGCCTCGTCCGAATCAACACTCAACCTCGTCCGAATTCACATTCGGCCTACTCGCCCGTCCAGATGCGAGGACGCGAATGACCTCCTACTCGATGCCGCAATCCCGGCCTCGAC
>NW_017689179.1:0-746 GCF_001879085.1 Nicotiana attenuata
ATTTGCAATAGCTTGATGCCTGTCTGATAAAAAAATTAAATTCTCACGGCTCCCAATTGCATTGCGAAGCTGAGTAAAGTACCACTCATAGGAATTGTTATTTTCAGATTCTGCTATTCCAAAGGCTAATGGGAAAATTTGGTTATTTGCATCCTTTGAAACTGAAATCATTAAAACACCACGTTATTTTGACTTCAAAAAAGTTGCATCAACAGCAATTACTAGTCTACAATGATTCCAACCAGCTATTGATGATCCTATGCATAAAAAATATAAAGAAACCTGAAAATACAATATAAAACAAGGTTAAAATACCTGAAGTTTAGGACAGTCAGTCCTTAACTTACATTTCCAAGTTATAAAGTTAAGGACATGCTGTCCTTAACTTTGATTTCAAAGTTCAAAACTTAAGGACAGCCAGTCCTCAACTTCTGGTTACAACTCAAAAGTTAACAAGGTTAAAGACAGCATGTCCTAAATTGTTTACCTGTTGTTGTCGTCTATCTTTATATTAGTATAAGTTCCCGGGTTTTTACTTGTCATCATATACAAGTATGAAGACAATAATTCATAATTCTCTTCGGGACTTCCTCTTATTAAAGCGGAAGCATGTTGAATAGCACGCCACGCCTTGTGATATCCAATATCTAGTCCATGCAATTTTTGCATCTCTGCCATGACAAAAGCTGGTGTAACTTCAAATCTTGGGTCTCGAGATTGTCGATAATGTACCACTATCAACTTTG
>NW_017689179.1:5117-5872 GCF_001879085.1 Nicotiana attenuata
GACTATATTCCTAGCAGAGTTATTTCTTTCTTGAAGGCCCAGCGTATGGTTGGAAAGGGTTGTCTTTCCTATTTGGCATTTGTGAGAGATGTGGGAGCTGAGACTACTAGCATTGAGTCGGTTCCCGTTGTGAGAGAGTTTCCCGATGTGTTTCCTGCAGACCTGCCGGGTATGCCGCCGGACAGGGACATTGATTTTGGCATTGACCTGGTGCCGGGCACTCAGCCCATTTCTATTCCACCATATCGCATGGCACCAGCGGAGTTGAAAGAATTGAAGGAGCAGCTTCAGGAACTCCTGGATAAGGGGTTCATTCGGCCTAGTGTGTCACCTTAGGGTGCACCAGTTCTATTTATGAAGAAGAAGGATGGCACGATGAGAATGTGCATCGATTATAGGCAGTTGAATAAGGTAACAATTAAAAACAAGTACCCTTACCCCGCATTAATGATTTATTTGACCAGCTTCAGGGATCGAGGGTGTTCTCAAAAATTGATCTCCGTTCGGGTTACCACCAGTTAAAAATCAGGGACTCAGATATTCATAAGAGTGCTTTCAGGACTAGATATGGTCACTATGAATTTCTTGTCATGTCTTTCGGGCTGACCAATGCCCCAGCAGCTTTCATGCACCTGACGAACAGTGTGTTCCGGCCTTACCTAGATTCATTTGTCATAGTATTCATTGATGATATACTGGTATACTCGCGCAGTCAGGAGGAGCACGCGCAGCATTTGAGAGTTGTATTGCAGAGA
>NW_017689180.1:0-5872 GCF_001879085.1 Nicotiana attenuata
CCTTTAAAATACAAAACAAACCTTAAACATCCTAAATATATCATGAAGCTTAATTGTATAAATGGACAAAACCAAACATCCTATTTATTGGAATATAACAAGGACTTTGACTTTGGAAATATTAGTTAGTGTTGGTTGGAAGATTATTTTAAAAAACTACCTTTTTGGTTTGTTATCTTGAATTTGAAAAGCAACTGTTCTCAAAGAATAAAATTAACTAATGTTCTAAAAAATAAACCTAACAAAAATATAAATATTTAAGGTACTCTTCAACCTAAAAATTTATGAAATGAGTTATATACAGTTATTTGCCACATAGTCAAAGTTGACGACATACAAACTTTTACTATTTTTGCGAAAGTACTTTCCAATCTATTGAAAGCAATTCATATATTATTTCCTATTGATTAAAGTAATAGAAGAATTTGCTTCTCAATGAGGAAAAAAAGTGCCTTCTATGAGTTAGCTGACCTTATTTGTGTCTTACTNTGCTTCTAAAAATCTGTTATAAAAGAGAGGAAAAACTAAGGACCAGAATAGACAAGTAAAACCAGATTGGACAAAAAACACTAGATAAAAGTTTTAAGCAAACTTCACAAGTATCCGACAAAATAAACCAAATTTTGAATACTGAGAAACATACTCAGCCAAAATATATAAAGGAATGCAAGTTAACCAAAGGGCAGAGAACTATTTTAGTTTTCTTCCCATCCTAAATTTCTCTGTTAGCATCAAAGAGACAATGCCAAAACCATGTTGTAACATATTATTAGTACAATAACTGACGCTTTGTTCTCAACTTATGAAACGATAATAAAGGTACAAGCGAGACACCAATAGCAATTCAACTGAAACTTACACTAGAAAATTAAGACATCGCCTAGAGGAATTACCGATATAGTCTACAATTTCTCTGAAAAGGAAGGGAAAAGCAATTCAAGGGGTCAGTTCACAGCTCTCTCTCTATCTTAAATCCTTGCCAATGTTTATATCAACCCCATAAACCTGAAAGGCAGGTCTCTCTCAACCTAGAATTTCTCTAATTATCAAGCTTACATGCCTAAGCATAAAATCATTTCTACCTTCCATTATGGTCCTACAATAGTTACACTAGTTATCTGTGATATATCCTAAAGTCACCCGAAGTAAGTATTTCATATATCTATGCTCCATTCATGAATTTCCCCCAGTCCTATTTTATATGACAGAAGTTAAACATGTTTTCTTTGAATATGATGTTTTCACTCCTAAAATATATTTAATTGTAAAATATTGTGACTTATATAGCTTTTCATCTAAATATTATCTCATAAAACTTGAGCAATGTCCATATTGACAACCTCCATTGATGTGATTATGATGTCCCTCGATGAATTTACTATCTAGGAATCTTAAGCTAAACATTCGTAAGTCATGAATATTGAGGAAGACATTCATATCCACTCTTTCTCATTTTTCTCTCTTTTCCCCCACAATGGAAGTGGGAACAGTTTAAAAAAAATTCTCAAAATTCATGAGCGTGCAAAGTTGGATTGGACACTAGTCATTGTAATATTTAAAAAAAAATACTCTTGAAAAACCAAATATTGTTTTTTGGTTCTCGAAGGTTTCAACCCAGAAGACATGAGGCCGGAACTAGGAAGAGAAGTTGGTAGTAAACACACTCTTATCAATAGATAACCTGGTCATGTTTTTAATTGCAGACTCCAATAAACCAGCTCTGCTTGGTGGATTCAGAAGAAACTCGTCATCAACTGCAGTCTCTACACCTGCTTTCTTAAGGAAGATAGCTCTCTGAATACCAGTTAAGCCATCATCCACAACTTTTTCGAGAAGTGATGGAGGAGGGTGCAAACCCCAATACCTATTCCTCGGAACCTGAGAAGACGAATTCCAGTGACATTAAAGAAAGATTTAAATATTTTTTGATCAAGTTTAGAATTTATTAACAATTGGCAAAAACACTCATATACAAGAAGTATACCAAAAGTAGAAAACCTTACAACAAGATATTGTTTTCTATGAATGACGCTCAATCTACTACACCTACATGAACCTCGTGGGTGCACCAAAGGAAAATAAGATATTAAAGAAAAGGCAAAATAGTATGAACACCACTTGTACTTGTTCACGCTTGTCATCCCGGCCCATGTACTCAACAAAGTCATCCCGACAATTATAATAGTTCAAACTCAGTATTTTAAACCCCCGTGACCTCACGTGTTCTTCAAACGCTCTGACATAGATGACACATTAGTATCCACATCAGATTTCTTGTAACACATCATGATTAATTTATTTTTAATATCATATAAAATTATATTTTTTTCTTTTCCATTCCACCATTCCCTTCATCACCATCCTCCTCTCTCATCCTACTTAGATTCAATTTTCTTTTTTGTGGATTTCTTGACTTTTCGCCAAGAGGGGTTTTTTGGTACTATTAAATTCACTAAGTCTCTTAATTCTTAATCAATGAGTTAGGCTAAAATATCAAAAAATAGGAGCAAAAACTTGACTTAATCTGGACTTGTTTATCCTTATTCTCCACCATTCACCATTTACCACCACCTTCAAATCAGCCCACAAAGCAACAATGTTTTGATACAAACAATGAGAGAATGAATTCAAACTCTTGTTTCCCATCGGTGACCACTCTTTCACTCTTCATTTTTCTCCCATCGGTGACCACTCTTTCATTCCAGTATTGTCAAAGGTGAAAAGCGTTGAAAAGCGGTCAAGTCTGTCGGGGCTTTAAGCGCAAAACGCAAATAAAGTGTGGGCTTTAGTTAAAAAGGCGCAACTAAGAATAAAATTTAAAAAATATATATGTAATGCAAGAAAGCAGTGACAATTTTATTCATAATGATTTTCTCAACAATTAATATATATCTTTTTGCCAATTATATTTATTGTTTTGTACCGCTTTTATTTTTAATATTATTAAAAATTATTATTTTTCTTTTCAATTCCACCATCACCTTCCTCCTCTCTGATCATCCTTATTCTCCACCATTCACCATTTACCACCACCATCAAAACAGCCCACAAAGTAACAATGTTATGATACAAACAATGAGAGAATGAATTCAAACTCTTGTTTCCCGTTCGTGACCACTCTTTCACTAATCATTTTTCTCCCATCCGAGACCACTCTCTCATTGTTCTTCATTTTTCTAATTCTCTTTTTCAACTCAACTCTTAAAAATCGCCCCACCGATCCTCTTTTTTTTTTTTGCTTTTTTTATTAGTTTAATTATCTCCTAGTTTAAATATTTATATTTACGCTCCATATACGTGTGAAATACACGTATTTTGTCCAATTCAGCTGTCAAGCTGCCACATAGACTCGGCCAATGATCAAACGGGGCTTAAAACTTTGATTTTGAACAGCTACAAGTGTTTGAATGAAACTTCGTGAAGTAGGAGAACCGTGACGTCAAAACCGAACGAGTAGAAGTGTCTCACAGGCTATTCTGCCTAAAGAAAAAGTTAGATAAAAAGAGCCTCCTCGGCAGAGAAAGAAACACATAGAGAGTCACACATCTAGCGAGAGACTCCAAGGCCCAACATGTGATTGTGATGGAGTATCTTTTTTTAGGACATTGGCGTGCAGGCGAGTATCATATTTTTGGTGAATTACTGTTAGAGTTGGTTTGGATGGAGATATTTCGATTTAAGAGGGGGTCTCAAGTTTTAAGATTTAACATGTCGTTGGTCATAAATAATGAATCCAAATGAATGGTTGAAATAATTTATTGAGGCTATTGAAAGCTGGGAAAGACTTCTAGATATAAAGAGGGAAATGGAGTCACAGTCCGGTTCTAGAATCAGATATGCTGCAAACATGTCCCATTACATTATACATGCCCCTAACAGAGGGAAGACAACGATGAGATACACAAGGAACAAGAAGGGAGACCATTATGGGACTTGAGTGAGGGAAAGAAGAGCTTCACAGGTTGTTCTCAAGTAGGAACGAAATAATACAAGGAAATAATGGCATACTTACTGTAGATCAGTTTTACTTTAGGATCGGCTCTTAGCCCATTTTTATTTGCCTTGGCGATGGATGTACTGACACGACACAATCCAAGGGGAGGTGCCTTGGTGCATGCTATTTGCTGATGATATAGTGTTGATTGACGAGACGCGAAGCGGAGTTAATGCGAGGTTAGAGGTTTGGAGTCAGACCTTGGAGTCTAAAGGTTTCAAGTTAAGCGGAACCAAAACAAAATACTTGAAGTGCAAATTCAGTGACGGAACCCATGAAACAGAAGTAGGGGTATGATGCTCAAGTTATTCCCAAGAGAGCTAGTTTTAAATATCTCGGATCTATTATCCAAGGTAACAGGGAGATTGACGAAGATGTTGCACATCGCATTGGAGCGGGATGGATGAAATGGAGGCTCGCTTCCGGTGTTTTATGTAATAGGAATGTGCTATCAAAACTTAAGGGTGAGTTTTATAAAGTGGTGGTTTGACCAGCTATGCTTGGGGCTGAGTATTGGCCGGTCAAGAACTCCCACGTGCAGAAGATGAAAGTAGCAGAGATGAGGATGTTGAGATGAATGTGTGGGTGTACCAGGAGAGATAAGATTAGGAATGAAGCTATCCCAGACAGAGTATGAGTAGCCTCCGTGGAGGACAAAATGCGGGAGTCGAGGCTGAGATGGTTCGGACATGTTAAGAGGAGAAGCATTGATGCTCCTGTTAGTAGGTATGAGAGGTTGGCCATGGCGAGTATGAGAAGAGGTCGAGGTAGGCCTAAGAAGTACTAGGAAAAGATGATTAGACAGGACATGGCGCTCTCACTGAGGACATGACCCTTGATAGAAGGGTGTGGAGGTCGAGGATTAGGTAGAAGGTTAGTGGGTAGTTTCTTAGTTGCTCACCGATAGTCTTAGTAGCACGCATGTCCCTTCATATTCTTAGATTTTTATTACGTTATGTGATTTTGTTCGACTCAAATATTGTATTCTCTGTTGCTATTATTTGGTACTACTTATCCTTTAACTACCTCTTTTTTCTCTCTTCCTTTCTTGCTTTTCTTCTTCTTCTCACCCTTTCCGAGCCGAGGGTCTATTGGAAACAGCCTCTCTACCTGCATTAGGTAGAGGTAAGGTCTACGTACAGACTACCATCCCCAGAACCCACCTATTTGGAACAAGATAGGTTTGTTATTGTTGTTGTTGTTGAAGAAAAGTCTACATCAGTTGGTGCATCATGTGTAGGTGTGCTAGAAAAGATGTGATTCAGCTATTGCTACACTGTTTGGAGGTATATTGAGTATCGATTATTGCTCAGTGTTAAAGCATGTCATTAGGATCGAAATCTTCGGAAAAAGAGACAGGCTGATTAAAATCAAAACCAAATCAAATTTGATCGGTTTTTAAAATTCAAACTCAAAACCAAACCAAACCAAAAAGTATCGGGTTTTTTGGTCGGTTTGGTTTGGTTTTTGGTTTGGTTCGATTTTTCGGGTTTTTATGAACACCCCTAGTTATATGTATGTTTCTTCCATATAGAATAATAATCTTAATTCAAAAAAAAAAAAGTCCCTCGTGTTAAATAGACATAATTAGCTTTTGATTATCGTTTCTTCCTTTAAATACAAACAAACCTAAACATCCTAAATATATCATGAAGCTTAATTGTATAAATGGACAAAACCAAACATCCTATTTATTGGAATATAACAAGGACTTTGACTTTGGAAATATTAGTTAGTGTTGGTTGGAAGATTATTTTAAAAAACTACCTTTTTAGGTTTGTTATCTTGAATTTGAAAAGCAACTGTTCTCAAAGAATAAATAACTAATGTTCTAAAAAATAAACCTAACAAAAATATAAATATTTAAGGTACTCTTCA
>NW_017689181.1:0-3671 GCF_001879085.1 Nicotiana attenuata
ACCTGTCCAATTGTCATACCAGAACAAAGAAGATCCCATTCTTAGATTCCACTTAATTTGGTGCTCAATAAGATCTCTACATTCTAACATCTTCTCCATACATGAGACCCTTCTCTCCAAGGCACTATCACTGAATTCAACTTTTTGCAATACTTTTGACTCATGAAGGAACTCCATAAACTAGGCTTAGTTCTGTAATTCCACCATAATTTGCAAAATAGAGCTTTTGCTACATCATGTAGGGACCTAAACCCAATCCCCCCTTCCTCCTTTGGCATGCATAATGTACTCCATGATGCCCAATGTCTATTGTTTCCTGTCACTGAGCTGCTCCAAAAAAATTGTGCAAAAATCTTATGAAGTCTGTTAAGGGTTTGGTTTTTGGGTTTTTTTTTTTTTTTAAACAATCCACTAGGCAAGGCCTAGGGCTAGTTTTTATTATATAAGTAGGGAAAAAACAAATAAAATGTCATGTAATCCTACCAAGCATACAAATAAAATTGAAAACTACATACTTCCTATTATCAAAATTGAGCAATATACTCAACTTTGATATCACAAGAGATGTACTAAAAAATGTATGAAAAACTAGCCCAAGAAAATACATCACAGCAGCCCAATCCTTTAGCTCCATATTTATTGCAAAATCAGCCAGCCCAGAATAAGCATAGAATTTTCGCAAATAGCCTCCAAGTTGCGCATGTAGCCCAGATATACGAATTGCAGAAATAGCCATGGCCTCCATAATTCTTCCCAATACAGCCAACCCAGAGACGCATAGGATTTGCGAAAATAGCCTCGAAATTGCACAAACAGCCTTAATTTGATTATTTGGTCCTAGCCCATGATGTGGATAAATCATACAAACCAGCAGCCCAGTCCATATAATCTCTCCCTTGTGTAAAACCCATCTTGATATTATTATTTCCAGGCCCAAACATAAGCCCAGACCATAGATCTTGCACTGATAGCCAACTCCCATCCAATTACATTTACTTGAATAGCCAGATTCTCTGTCCACTGTAATAAATTGCACACATGACCTCTGATTTATACTTCTCTTCACACAACACTTGTATCTGTATAACATATATCTCATTATACACCGACAGACTCCACTACCCATTTCATATTCCCAAGTCATTTCCTCTCTCCTCAGACTCCTCTGCTCCCATTGAAGGTCATCTAGGTATTGTCGCCTCTCTCTCTCTTCTAGTATCTTCTTCATTTCTGCTTTAATATCCTGTTCTAACTTCATTTCTGCTTTGGACCTCTTGATTCTTCATTGTAAACCTTGCAGCTACTGTGAACAGGGAACATCTCTCCAAAAGCTCACATAGGTAATATCGACTCTCTTCCTCTTTATTTTTTGTTCGATTTTTGCCCAAGTTTAATCTTCTAACTTCACTTCTGCTCTGTATCTTCATTAATCTACATGAATCTGTATGGCTTATCTGCTGAAGATGATTTTGGATCTTATCAATTCTGTCCTGAAGAACCCCTAGGTAGTATCGATTCTCTCCCTCTTTCTTTTGTGCTTTATCTTCTTCATCCTTGCTCCAGTCGATTATACTAACTCCATTTCTTCTTTGAATCCTCATGCATGTACCTGAATCCGTATGCCTCGTGGTGTGGGGATGGTTTTGAGGCCCATAAATCATCTTTCCAGCTGCTGCAACCGCTGTAAAGGCCCTAGTGGATTTTACTGTGAGAGCTTCGAACGAGTTTGTACTCTCCCCTCCCTTATAGATTGATGTAATAGAAAAACCTGAGTGTATGTCATTTCTGTAACCATTGTCCTTATTAATTTCCTCTTCATTTTGCTTCATCCAGTTAAAAACTCTTTTACTGTCTGCAAAATGAACAGGTATAAGCCCCAAATTTGTTACTGACAGTATTTGCATGTTTGCACTAAAATAGAATCCTGCAATCCCATGTGATATCATGCAATTGATCTTCTTTGCAACCACTCCATAGTCTAGCTTTAATTTAGCTCCGGTGGATTGAGTACATAGTACTAATACCACCACCTGGAGCCTCTTTAAAACGTAGATTATAGATATGACTGCAATGACTGTTAAAAACCACTTATATGTTTGTTCTTTTTGCAACATATTATGCAGTGACTTTTCTTTGTGTATGCTGTTGTTGATGAGTTGCAAATTTGTCCTTGTGCTATTGTTTAGATGTAACTTAAATCCATTGGAATGAATGCATAACATTAATACCACCAATGAACCTCCATTACACCTTTTAACAATAACAAAGTCCAAAAACTGTGTAAACAGACTACTTGAGCTTTCATCTGGACCCCTGAATATTCTCTGACCTTTATGTCCTCCTCCCAAAAGGATTTGGACATTGCTTGACTCCCTGTATGTATTTCCATGACATTTTCCAAAAGAATTGATTCCCTCTTCTACAGATGCATCATCCATCTGACTTCCTATGCTTTGGAAATCAAATGTCTGCACTTTGTATGTCTGTGTGCTCCTATGTATGCACTTGTTTTTTGAACTGCTTGTCCTCACTATGAATGCCCTTAGTACTATACTATATTCTATACTTAAATCTACCCAAATGGAATGAGTACTGAGTACTAATACCACCATCTTAAGTTTCATTAAAGTATAGGATATAGATAGCATAGCTGTACCTGCAAAAAAGAAAAACAGATTAGTAATAAATGCTCCACTCATACTCTCCTCTATACAGATTTGAATATGAGTGATGCAATAAGGAACCCCTGTTTCTAATTCACCCCAGGCCTCCTTTTCTTCTGCTAACTTCTTGCAACTCTTACTCTCAAAACAGGGCATTGCATCTTATCTTCATTCACCAGCCTTCTACCTTGACTGTCCAGGTCCCAAAAGCCATAACATTCCATGTCTCCCTCATCCAAAGCATAATTTGCTAAGTGATCTGCTAAATGATTTCCTTCCCTGAATGTATGTGATATTCTGAAATTAAACTCCCCTTTCAATCTCATTATTTCCTCTATCTGATCAACAATACACCAGGGGGGCTTCCATAATCCATCAATTATGTTCTTCAAAAGTAATGAATCAGTCTGCAACCAAATCTGACTGCAATTCATTGCTCTACACATTCTTAAAGCCTCCAGAATTGCTGCTGCCTCAGCTTCAGTGTTTGTACCCTCTCTGATCACCTTCCCCAGTGCATATTTTACTTCTCCTGCTTCATCTCTCAAACAGAAACCTATGGAACTTCTCCCAGGATTACCCCTACATGCTCCATCAGTGTTAACCTTTACCCAACCAGATTGTGGAAATTCCCATATGACCTTCTCATGCTTTAGTGTTGGTGTATATTGCTCCAGCATTTGTAATATTTCTGACCAGTTGTGTGGGACCTGTAAACCTGGCTTCCTTGATTGCACCAACTTTTGCAGAGTAGATGAGACTTGATAGATTACCCTGCTTACTGACACAGCAGTCCCATATTTCAAAGAATTTCTCCTCTTCCATAGCTCCCAGACAATACATGCTGGCAAAGCTTGCATTATTGGCTTCAATCTAGGAATTACTTTAGCCATCCAGCATTTTGTGATTGCCTGGTGTAAAGATATGCCTTCTACTGCAATTCCTGCCCTCCTAAGAAAACTATCTCCATCAATTCTAGCTGCATTAGATAAGTGAATAAAGTGAAAC
>NW_017689181.1:5116-5872 GCF_001879085.1 Nicotiana attenuata
ATTTGGGAAAGAAATCCATGCCATAACCTTTGGTGTCTCCTCATCTACTTTAAACTTAGAATCATATATCAAGGTTCTTAACTGGTATTCATCTCCAAATTTGTCTTTGACATAATGTACTCCCTTGGATGAAAATTCAATAAAGTCCTGCCATAATGTTAAACGAACTAACACATGCCTGTCACGTAAGAAACCAATCTTGCACTCGCCTTTAATCCCGCATTGAATAGGCAAAATTCGACGTAGTTCATTAATTTCAGGCCATCCGTAAGAAAATTTACATACAACAGCGTATTGTAAACCTTCAATTACGTTCATGCGTTCCACTTCAGCTTCAGTAAAACAAACGAATGGTTGTCCTTGATGTAATGTAGCTCGCCTAACCGCAATTGGTTCAATTACTGCTGCTCGCTCATCCATAGCAGTGCTGTTCGACGTGTTTTTCACTGCTTTCGCATAGTTCATAGGGGCTGCTCGTTCGCTAGGCAAATTATAGGGCGGGGAATTATTGTTTGTTGTAGTGGGGGGTTGGGTAGAGGTTGGAGGAGGCTGACCAGCCGGAAAAGATGGCTGGCCGCCGGCCAAATTGGCCATAGCAGCGATCACGACAGTTTCTCTCTCTAGTCGCTAAAGAAAATCGCCAGAGCCTCTCTCTCTAGTCGCTTGGGTTTAGGGTTTTTTTTTTTTTTTTTTTAGTTTTTTTTTTTTTACGGTTTTTTTTTTTTTTAACTTTTTTTAAACACTTCCGTACGTTAG
>NW_017689182.1:0-785 GCF_001879085.1 Nicotiana attenuata
GTTTACTGAATGGTCCAGGTTCCTTGGGGAAGGTTTGGTAATTTGGGTTCGATCGGGTTCAACATGCCCAACTGCTTTAATCTGTGGTACAGGCTGGTATAAGATTCACCCAAGGGAGTAAAAGTCTTCTTCTTTTGCAACCTATCATTCTTAAATGCGGGATTGGGTCGGTAACTGGTTCCAGCGGCATTTCTGTTGGTTCTTGGGGGTGGGTAAGCGTTTTGAGATGGGTAAGTATTTTGGGGAGTGGGTGCGCGCCATTGTGCATGTGTAGGGGGTTGGGGGTATGTCTGGGCATGATGGACGGAGAAATGGGGAGTAGGAGGTGGGTAGTAATGCTGTGGTGAGCCATATGAAGTATGTGGGTAAGCTTGGGGGTGAGGGCGAGGTTGGTGATAATATGGTGACGGACTCCTGGACCAGAACATTGAATATAGCACAGATCTACCATAGATCTAAGTAAATAAAAGAGGAAGGAACCTCGAATAGCCTTAGGGTTTCTCTGAAACAATGAGAAGGCTTGGAAGAGGTCTGGTCTTGAGTCAGAGATGGCCATGACTAGGCTTCTAAAGCTCGAATACGTCGGAATGGGGCCTGGAGAGGCCACAGAACACAGGTCTGCAGGGGATCTGAACGGACGCTGTCGAGGTCAAACCTCGAAATCTCGAACACCCATGGTTTAGGGGTGAAGGAAGGTGAGCACAGGTCGTCCATGGCCTGAAAAGCCATGGACTCCGGCGAGATAATGGTCGGAGAAGACGAGGGAGGCGATTAGGGTTTGAGTG
>NW_017689182.1:5112-5872 GCF_001879085.1 Nicotiana attenuata
CTTAACAGGCTCTGGTTTTATTATCATCACTGGTTCACTGACTGTCCGGTCTACTACGACCAAGGCTTTCCCATCAACCAATTTCTCATTTGCTTTATTTTCACTTGCCTTAATCATCATCACAGTTTGTGACGGCTTCTTGTATTCTCCCTTTTGCACTAACTCGATCATGTGAGCCTCATGATGAATTGGTAGCGGATTCTGCGTGATATTGGGAGTCTCCGGAGCCTGCACCTCAATTCTCCGTGTATCAATAAGTTCCTGAATGGCAGTTTTCAGATGCCAACATTTCTCCGTGTCATGTCCAGGCGCTCCTGAGCAATACTCACAGTTTACTGAATGGTCCAGGTTCCTTGGGGAAGGGTTTGGTAATTTGGGTTCGATCGGGTTCAACATGCCCAACTGCTTTAATCTGTGGTACAGGCTGGTATAAGATTCACCCAAGGGAGTAAAAGTCTTCTTCTTTTGCAACCTATCATTCTTAAATGCGGGATTGGGTCGGTAACTGGTTCCAGCGGCATTTCTGTTGGTTCTTGGGGGTGGGTAAGCGTTTTGAGATGGGTAAGTATTTTGGGGAGTAGGTGCGCGCCATTGTGCATGGATAGGGGGTTGGGGGTATGTCTGGGCATGATGGACGGAGAAAGTGGGGAGTAGGAGGTGGGTAGTAATGCTGTGGTGAGCCATGTAGAAGTATGTGGGTAAGCTTGGGGGGTGAGGGACGAGGTTGGTGATAAGTATGTGGTGACGGACTCCGTGGACC
>NW_017689183.1:0-5872 GCF_001879085.1 Nicotiana attenuata
CCCATGATTACAGCACCATCCATCTGGATCGCCCCGAGAGGGTGGAAGGGCCGGGGTGGGTTTGGGGGCCAGTCCTAGAGGTAGAGGGTCAGGAAGGGGGAGTTTAGCCAGCTACTGTTCAGTCAGGCGAGGCCAGCCGGCCAACGCTCCAGCCAGGTTCTGTGCCTTCCTGGCCTGACCAGATGTAGTGGCCTCACATGCCGTGATCACAGGTATTTTTTTACGGTAGGGATGCTTCGGTTTATTTGAACCAAGGTCTACCTATTCGTACGTGTCATCTCTATTTACTTATTTCTTGGATATTTCTCGTGAGTCCTTGGGTACTCTTGTTTATCTGTCCACTCCTTTGGGCAATTCTGTGGTTATGGATCGGATCCATCGGTCCTGTGTGGTCACATTCTGTGGTTACGAGACTAGAGCGGACCTTCTGTTGATTGATATGATCAACTTTGAGGTCATCCTGGGCATGGACTGGTTATCCCAATATCATGCCATCCTTGATTGCCATGCTAAGACCATTACCTTAGCAATGCCAGAGTTGCCTAGATTGGAGTGGAAGGGTTCGTCTGTTAGTACATCTAGTAGGGTTATCTTTTTTTATGAAAGCTCTACACATGGTTGAGAAAGGTTGTTTAGCTTATCTAGCTTATGTTAGGGATACTACCGCAGAGTCTCCGACGACTGATTCAGTGCCAGTAGTCTNTCGACGTTGCACCTTGATAAGCCCTCGAAATAGCTGAGGCCGATACAGCCGAATGAGATGGTTGAGGGTAAATTCTAATCCCTCGGCCTTGCTGGAGAAATAGCGCAGCATAATCACGATGCGCCAAAAGGAAGGATGGATCTGGCCGAGGGTAACCTCGTACCTTTTGTAGAAATCGATCACCACCAGATCGAGGGGACCCAACGTGAAAGGGTAAGTGTAAACACTTAAGAACCCCTCCACGTGAGTAGTAATGCTTTCCTCGGGGTTTGGGATTTGTACCACGACCTCGTCACCCCAGCCGTAGTCCTTCTTCATGGCCTTGAGGTACTTCTTCGATATCGAACTGATATATCGAGATACATGTTCGAATCGACCTGGGATATCGGGGGGATTTTCAATATTGAAGTCTTTCTTTATCACACAAGGACCGGGAGTGATTTCGTGAAGAGCCAACGGCACCACTGGTTTGGCCAGCCGGGAAGAAGAAGATGGTGCTTTCTCCTTTTGGGGAACTGTTTTGGAAGTTTTGGCAATAGTTTTAAGCTAAGAAATGCATATGGTGGCGAAGCGTGGTGTTTTCTGGGAGCTTGGAGTTTTTCAGCACTTAAAGGAGCGGTGGAAGCGGATGGTGAGAGAAAGAGATAAAGCTGAAAGGTGATCAGAGAAAAGGTGATGAAGAAGCAAAGTTTTTAATTCAAAAACGGAGCCCCGTATTTATAGATGAGCTGCAATGGTTCGGCGGCGCTAGTGGCCGACCATTACTGGCATGTATTTAATGTTTTGGGGAAGCGAACCGACGGGACGTTTCGGTCACTTCGAGCGCCTACGTCACGGGAATGACACCTTCATCAGAGACTCCGGAAGATCGAGGTTCAAATCGTTTATTATTATCTTATTCTAAGAAACGCGTGGACTATCTGTATACGGTCGAAATCAAGTATTCCCGATTTCCCGTGCCCGAGGGGTCGCCCTAAGCTCGAGTTCAGGTAAGGTCGAGTTCGAGCTCGATGGACCAGACTCGAGCTCGAAGACAGAGTGCAATGCCCGAAGATCGAAGTACGATGAACACCGAAGCCGTGTATGCTCAACCCCGAAATAATGCCGTTATGGATTTGTAACAGAATGAGCAAGATTCCTGCCACGTCCCTAAGATCATGGCGTAAATCCCGGAATAGATTTGTACGAATCCGTACGAGGCGGTTAGACAGCTGTCCCAATAAGATTATTTACTGTAAATGAAAATGTACCTTATTTAGGATTCCCCTATTATATAAAGGGGATCCTAATCATTTGTAAAGATCATCTAATCATTGGCAAAGAATATACTCTCTTACTTTTCTCGCTCATTGTTCATCAGAATTGTCCTTTAGCTTTGTTATTGTTACTTTACTGTTCTTGATCCATCTCGAGGTCACTGGGCTCGAGGTCGATACTGCTTAGTAACATTGGTTTGATTCACTCATTACACTTTATACTTCTTGATTATTAATTGGTAGAACTAAATAACATATCTTTAAAACCACAAATTAAATTTAATTGTTACTCGTATTTTCGAGGTAAACATAACCCCTCGCCAACACCTAGCTGGTTAGCTTTGCCCCTGGACCACACTAAATTGAAACTGCATTATGATTTGCAACTATATTATATTAAAACGGTGAAACAATATATTTTAAAAGTTAGATTTAAATTGACTAGTTGGAAATATTTGTATTCAGCCAAGAAAATAATGCTTTTGTTTGGAATATTTGCAAAATCAGCAAAATACGGAGGATTAGCACTTGACGTGTCTGATGCTTAATGCAATTTCCTTTTGTCCCATTACTTCTTTTCTTTTTTAAGTTCGGTCCTAGGAATGAAATGCTTGGGCTGCATGAAGAATATCGACACGGCAAAATATGTGGGTTTACAAACTTTTAAGAATAATAGCGTATCCAAAATTTTAAGTTTATAAAATTTGAATGGTAAGACATGACAAGAAATTATTGGGTTCGAGTAAGTTATAATTTGTACATATTAAGTAATTTTTTTTAAATACAATTGTAAAATTTATACCAACATTGAATTTTGTCGAACTAGTGTGAATCCACCCCAACACCGTGAGGAATCGACACGTAAAGATTGTTGTTAATGAGTAGCCCCTACCAACCATTGACACGTGTTAAGTGGAAGTGATTGATATATCATAAAGTCCATGTCCCAATATAGGGATATGAAACAGCCTGGTCTCCAACATTATCTTAAAAGAGCTTTCATGAAACCATAATGGCTTGTTTGAAGTTGGCAATGGGTAGATTTTGGAAGTAAACCGAGTCTTTAGGTAAATTTTGCTTTGAGGAAATTAAAGTACAATAGCCTAGCTGATTGCACTTTGTCGGATCTTCTTATAACTTGTAGGACCATTTTCATGTGCTAATTATTAAGTCCATGATGTTAATCACTAGATCATGCCTGATATGTCAAAGTACCATGATGAGTATGATTACCAAATATACCAGTTTGTCTCAATTAGCTTACATATGTCTCAATCCAGCAGAAAATATGTTCTTGACATTCAAATTCTTCATTTAGTTACGAATATATAGGAACTCAAAATGTAGGTATTGTTTCTATTCGTATATGGTCAAAATTAGGTATACCCGATTTTGTAGGCTCGAAGAGTCGTTTCGAGCCTAAGATTCAAAATGGACCGGGCTCGAGCCCTATTGTGGATTACAAGACTCCTCTTTTGAAGGGAATATTAAACTAGGCTAATGAGATAACTGTAACCAGCAGTGGATGTGATAAATGGATCTTGGGCCTAATTCAACCACAAAAGCTAGCTTATGAGGTGAGGATTGCCTAAGATCATATAAAGAGACCAAGACACCCATTACCCACCGATGTGGGACACAACTTGTAACGACCCGACCGGTCATTTTGCTTTCTATAACCCCGTTACCCTAAATAAGACTTCCCGTACGTGCTTTTGCTGTTTTATGACTTGCAAGGATGGTTAGTTCGGGATTTGGAAGGATTCGGGTTGAAATCGAAACACTTGGTTCCTTAAGGTTTGCTTAGAAGGCTAAGTTTGACTTCGCTCAACATTTTGAGTAAGCGACCACGTAAATAGGATTTGACGGTTCCACTAGGTTTATATGATTATTTTGGATTTGAGCGCATGTTCGGATCGAATTTTGGACAACCCAGAAGCGTTTCGGCACCTAATAGTGAAAGTTGACATTTTTGAGAAAATTTCATAAGTTTGGTTTGAAATGAATTTTTACATTCTAGACGTCCGTTTGGGATTACGAGCTTGGGAATAGCTCCGTATGATGATTCTGGAGTTGGGAGCGCATCCGGAAGTAGATTCGGAGGCCCGTTGGTCGTTTCGGGGCTATTTGACGAAAGTTAGAAATTTGAAGTTTTGGAAAGTTTGACCGAGGGTGGACTTTTTGATATCGGGTTCGAATTTCAGTTCCGAAAGAGGTTCTTGTGGAGGCCCGAGGGCTCGGGTGAGTTTCGAACGTCCAGAGGGGTGAGAAAACACTCCAGTTTTCTGGTGTTTCTTGCTGGTGTTGAAGGTTTCGCAAATGCGAGAAATTGTTCGCATTTGCAAGAAGAGCTTCGCAATTGCGAAGAAGCTTGACCTGGGGCAGTGTTCGCATTTGCGCCCTCAGCAGTGTTTGCATTTGCGACACTTTCGTCGCATTTGCGACCTTAGCAGTTGAAGCCCAGGGTTCGCATTTGCGAGAGATTTGTCGCATTTGCGAACCTGGTGTCGCAAATGCGATATCAGAGACCTGTGCCCAAATCATTTAATGCGGGACTTAGACCATTTATTTTATTTTCCTTCATCTCTTGGGTGATTTTTGGAGTTTTTGGAAGAGGGTTTTCACCTAGCACTTTGAGGTAAGTAATTTCTACACAAAATGAGTTAAATACATAGATTATGGGTAGATTAACATGTAAAAATTGGTAAAAATCAAGGGTTTAGATGAAAACCTAGATTTTTGATGAAAATGAGATTTGACCTTGAAATTGGTTATGGAATTTAGTAAAAATCATATATTTGAGTTCATGGGGTTATGGGTAATAACTTTCTTCAAAAATTTCGAAATTTGGGCCCGTGGGCCCGTGGGTAAATTATAAGAATCTTACATTTAGGGTTGGGTAACCTCTTAAATGGTTGAAATACGACCTTTTGAGTATGTATTTATTAGTTTATATACTATTTGATTAGTTTTGGGTTGATTCGGCACCAAATTGAGGGTATGGGCACTATCTTGAACCGGGAAGTAGTCTTTGAGGCGAGGTAAGTTTCTTTTCTAACCTTGCAAGAGGGAATTAACCCCATAGGTGAATTAAATAAATATGTGTACCTATTTGTGGGGGCTACGAACGTACGAGGTGACGAGAGTCCGTATGTAGCTACTAATTATGCTATTGTCCGGGTAGTCTAGGACCCGTATCATGCTATACTTGAAATGTTTGCGCCCCTACTTGTTAATTTGATTGCTAAAGTAATGTTGGGATTTGATAAAAGAATTTTAAAAGGTTAAATTCACTTACTTGAAATTGTAAATGGTACATTTGACTGTAAATGAGAATTTGTCTTTTATTTGAAATGTTCTCTATTTGAGGAGCGGGCCGAGCGCCTTGGTAGTGGATAGATGCATCTATGGTTCGTGCCATTCGACCCTCGGCAGTGCACAATTTTAATATTATGTTGGATCGGACTGTAGGACCTTAGCATAATTTGCGCATGATAATTCTTTGGAACTATTCCTAATTGATATTATTGCTTAAATGTCTTGAAATGCAAGCTGTTAAATGATGAAACTAAACTTGGAATTTAATAGTTGTGATAGAAGAATTTATTATTTTCTGTTATTGTGCTTTCAGCATTTATTATGAAATCCATGTCTAGTATAAAATTTGAATACATTATTTTTAGCCCATAGTAAGTGTCAAAGTCGACCCCTCGTCACTACTTCTTCGAGGTTAGACTGGATACTTACTGGGTACATGTTGTTTATGTACTCATGCTATACTTTTGTACTTAATTGTACAGGATCTGAAGCAGGTACATCTGGTTACCAGTCCGGCGCGCACATTTGATCCCGCTACGAGGTACTTCGACGGTGACGCGTCGTCCCCGTTACCGGACGGTCCCGTTACGTCGCG
>NW_017689184.1:0-707 GCF_001879085.1 Nicotiana attenuata
CCTAATCAATGACAATGTGCTTTGTTTTCTCTTGTTCTATGAAACTTCTGATCTTAATAGCTAAATTTCTTGTGAAGTTGATTATTGATTAACTGAATCATGTTTTCACTTGCAGTTGCCCCAGTGGCCATGAGTAATAATTAACATCTGGGATTCATATAATATGCAACTTTTCGATGATGCCAAAAGGGGGAAGAGATATTGTGCTTTACTTTGTATTCTGAAATAAAGTGATATTTATAACCTGATTAAACCTGGTCCTTAATGATAAGTTAAATTACTGTGTGATAATTAAGCTGAGTTCCACAAGGTCTCTGATCAATAAAAGCACAGAGTTTGTCATCATCAAAAAGGGGGAATTTGTTGGCCCAAGTTCAGATGAAGTTTTGAAGATTGACAAAATGAACTTAGTCATGAACCAGGTCCATCATGTGAGACAGACACAGTGTTGATATACTTATACACGTGACATACGTGTGAAGATAAGTCTCAAGGGTCAGCAACAATATCTTCTGAGTTGATCGAAAAGGTTACATAGGATAAGGAGTTGAAATCTCCTTATGTGAAGAGAACTACATCCGGATAAAGAATAAGGATTGGAGTTTGAATTGTTCTAGGACTCGAATTTGATGAAGGATCAGCAATTCGAGTTTTAATCAAACTCTGATTACTAACTCTATAAATAATGATGATTGTTCTCTTTACGT
>NW_017689184.1:5120-5872 GCF_001879085.1 Nicotiana attenuata
AGGCTTGTGACTATCTGCTAAGTGTAACCCCAGTTGAACCTGGTTCATCCTTGAAGACTCCTGTGAACAACAAAGTTAGGGCATTGGTTCTAGAGTGGGAAATAAAAGATGCAGAAATTGCTAGGCTCCAGGCTCGTATTACTGAACTAGAAAGTGAAAGAAATGTCCTCAAAGCTGAGCTAGCAAAGGAAAAGGAAAAGAGTGAAGGGATGCTCCAAACAATGCTCAATCTTCTTCAATCCCAACCCTCTAGTTCCTCCAAGCCCTAGAACCAGTTTAGAAACTCCCTCAGTGACCCAGATTCGGGACTTTTCTGTTTTTTTTTCACATGGTTGGATGTTTGTTTTTCTTTTTGTGGTCTGTTTTGTAGAAACACTTCCTAATCAATGACAATGTGCTTTGTTTTCTCTTGTTCTATGAAACTTCTGATCTTGATAGCTAAATTTCTTGTGAAGTTGATTATTGATTAACTGAATCATGTTTTCACTTGCAGTTGCCCCAGTGGCCATGAGTAATAATTAACATCTGGGATTCATATAATATGCAACTTTTCGTATGATGCCAAAACGGGGGAAGGAGATATTGTGCTTTACTTTGTATTCTTAAATAAAGTAGATATTTATAACCTGATTAAACCTGGTCCTTAACTGATAAGTTAAATTACTGTGTGATATTAAGCTGAGTTCCACAAGGTCTCTGATCAATAAAAGCACAGAGTTTGTCATCATCAAAAACGGGGGTAAGTTAGTTGG
>NW_017689185.1:0-1622 GCF_001879085.1 Nicotiana attenuata
GCGTCAACAAGCCGAACGACACCGACAGCATTGGCACCGGCGGAGAAACCCGGAAAATTTTCCGGGATTGATTTCAAGCGCTGGCAGCAAAAGATGTTCTTCTATCTGACTACTCTAAGTCTCCAGAAGTTCATCAAGGAAGATGTTCCTGTGCTGTCCGATGAAACTCCAGAAACTGAACGCTTTATCGTAATTGAGGCATGGAAGCATTCAGATTTTTTGTGCAAGAATTATATTCTAAGCGGGCTGGAGGATGGTTTGTATAACGTCTACAGTGGCGTGGAAACGTCAAAGGAACTGTGGACTGCGCTTGAAAAGAAATACAAAACCGAAGATGCCGGGTTGAAAAAGTTTGTTGCTGCAAAGTTTTTGGACTACAAAATGGTAGATAGCAAGTCTGTTATTACCCAAGTCCAGGAATTGCAAGTGATCATTCACGATCTCCTTGCTGAAGGTATAACTCAATTTAATATTGATGTTGAAAGTAGTAATCTTAGTATTTTTACTAATAGAAATTTCATTGAAGGTCTTGTTATCAATGAAGCATTTCAAGTAGCAGCGATGATTGAGAAGTTGCCTCCTTTGTGGAAGGACTTCAAAAACTACTTGAAACACAAACGCAAGGAGATGTCCCTTGAAGATCTCATTGTTCGGTTGAGAATCGAAGAGGACAACAAAGCTGCGGAAAAGAGAGGTCGTGGAAATTCAACAATAATGGGAGCAAATATTGTTGAAGAGAACAAAAAGAGAAAGAAGGCTTCTGGACCGAAATACAACCCAAGCAAGAAGCGGTTCAGTGGAAACTGCTACAACTGTGGGAAAACTGGACACAAATCTACGGAGTGTCGTGCTCCGAAGAAAGACAAGAAAAGGGGTCAAGCAAACATGGTTGAAAAGCATGATGATGTTGATGATTTATGTGCCATGCTTTCCGAATGCAACTTGGTGGGCAATCCTAAAGAGTGGTGGATTGATTCTGGAGCCACTCGCCATGTTTGTGCTGTTAGAGAAGCTTTTGCTTCTTATGCTCCCGTTGGACCCGATGAGACGATTTCTATGGGAAATGCTTCAAAGGCGAAGATTGAAAGATATGGGAAAATATTTCTCAGAATGACTTCCGGCAAAGTGGTGACTTTGAACAACGTCCTTCATGTTCCCGAGATTAGGAAGAATTTAGTCTCTACTGGACTTCTTGTTAAGAATGGGTTTAAATGTGTTTTTGTTTCCGATAAGGTTGTAATAAGTAAGAATGAGATGTTTGTAGGAAAAGGTTACCTCACTGAGGGCCTTTTCAAGCTGAATGTAATGGTTGTTGAAAATAATAATAAAATTTCAGCTTCGTCTTACTTACTTGAGTCAAATGAATTATGGCATGTACGTTTGGGTCATGTCAATTATAAAACCTTACGGAAAATGATTAATTTGGAAGTATTGCCCAAGTTTGAATGTGACAAATCAAAATGTCAAGTATGTGTGGAATCTAAGTATGTTAAACATCCTTATAAGTCGGTTGAAAGGAATACAAATCCTTTAGACTTAATTCACACAGATATTTGTGACATGAAGTCAATACCATCTCGCGGTGGTAAAAAAACGTACATAACTTTTATTGACGATAGTAC
>NW_017689185.1:4988-5872 GCF_001879085.1 Nicotiana attenuata
AACTACAATTTTCTGAGTTTCCTCTCCTTCTTCTGCATACTTTTAGCATCAAAACAAAGCAAAAAGTAAGTGTGATTTGCTACCGAACTTTGTGTTCGCTGAAACACTGGGGTTTGAAGTACCACTACACCAGTGTGTAATTCGTTCTATCCTGGGAGGAAATAATCCATAACCTTGGGTACTAGGAGGGGATTAAATTCCTTAAGGAAACACTGTGAATTCAGTGGGCTCGAATTGGTTTATGTCATTTCTGTTTATATTCATTACTGTTTATATTCATTTATATTTCCAGAATTTATTTTACAAATACAGTGTAATAACAAAAGTTGGATGTAGTTGTGCTTGCAGTTCGGAAGCATAGATTTTGTTATTTTCTCTTGTTTCTCTGCTTAACTCCAGCTTTTAAGTACAAAGTTAAAGACATTTGCATTTTGGGATTTTGTAGTATAGTATAAAGTTGAAGACATTTTCTCTTGGGATTTGGTAGTATTAGGAAAAAATTAATACTATTTATTTGCTTTTGTTTTACCTTTTTGGATTTTTATAGAATCCCGAGCTTATGAAAGGAAAAGCTTTCAAGAAAAATTATGTCAGTTTCTCAATCTTTAACTTAAAATATGACTTGAATCTGAGAACATCTCTCTAATGTTTCACTTACCATCATACATCAATCAATTAAATTAGCAAATCTAGTTGGTGCAAGGACTGAAGGTTTTGGTGGCCTCTTCCTGTCTTGCAGCGAGTTCGGAACCAAAATGTGGTTCTTTTGGACAAGTAACTACCTTAATAGGTAGTAAAAAAAAACGGAATGACACTTTTATATATAGCGTCGTACTAAATACGTGGGTGGTCTATACTAGTTAACGTTAACTCGTGCCGTTAAT
>NW_017689186.1:0-961 GCF_001879085.1 Nicotiana attenuata
GGTACGGAGACGTCTGTATTTATCCTCGAGAGGCTGCAGAACCTTTAGGAAAACTTCACTTTCTTGGAATTCTTATCGTGCGTACTTAATTCAGCTTGAGATGCAACTCTTGAAATTCCTTCCACACGTCTGTATGCGCACTTGAGCGCTCAATATTATATGTGCCTTGATGATTTGTGATTCCCCGATCGAGGGGCGAGATGTGAGCTTCGTGAGTATGTTGGGCCAGTCTGGAGGACTTGAGGCCGGATCTTGCCTATGGCTTGAACACTGATGTGTTGATTGTGCGAGCAAGTGTTTTAAACTTATATGTTCGGTATTGTCCTTATTAGCCGGAATGGCTGTTGGATATCCATGATCTGAGTATGTTAGTACTGCGAGATGCATCTATGTGATCTTGGTAGTGACGAAGAAGTCTGCTGGATAATAGATAACTGTTAAGTGTTCGATTCCTATGGTGACTTGATGTGTAGCCCTAATTATGGGCGCGTGAAGAATATTTTCGTGTCTCCTATTTGGGAAGTGAAGTACATTTCATGTGGCCGCATGAGTTCTGACTCAGGAAGACTAATGAATGTGTAACGTATATGATGGTGGAAGGTATGTTGAAGTACTAAATTGAGGCGAAGCAGGTGGGTTATCTCCTGCGGAGTGTTCTTAAGTGGTATGGTCCTTATGTGTGTGTTAGAAGATCTCATGTGTAATGGAAGGGTACGTGTTGAAATTTGATAAATTCGGGTCGCTCTAGAGGGTGGACTCAACCGATGTGGGGATGAATGTGAGATCTGTAGAGGATTAAACTACTAGATGATCCGTGTTTTCACAAGCTTGTACATGATTTGAGTTGAGTCTCACTGTGGCATTGTAGCATCATTAAAGTAAAAGTGTTATGAGTTGTTAAGTGTGTCTTGATATATGGCTTCGAGCCAAGTTGGGGAGGTTGCTATTGATTAGCTAATTG
>NW_017689186.1:5043-5871 GCF_001879085.1 Nicotiana attenuata
GGTTCTATGGTTTATGGTTTAAATGGACTGTGAGATTTCGGCTATATTGTGTTGTCGGACCTATATGAGATAGGGTGACGTGAGATCACCCCGGGTATATGCTTGGTAAAGTTATTCAGCTGTTGGTTAGCGTTCTAGGACAACTCTCGGGTACGCTCGAGGACGAGCGTTGTTTAAGTTGGGAGGATGTGACGACCCGATCCGAAGTCTCATGTGTTACTGCTCTGTTTCCCCCATTTTATGCTTCTTCATGTTTCATTATCAGTATTTGGTGTGTTAGAGTTGATTTGGATTGGTTTTGGTAGGAAATGAGACACTTAGTCTCTTTAAGGAAGGTTTAAGTTGGAAAAAGTCAACCGGACGTTGACTTATGAGTTAGAAGGTTCGGATGTGAGTTCCGGTGATTCGGTTAGCTTCGGGAAGTGATTTGTGACTTAGGAGTGTGATCAGAATTGATTTTGGAGGTCCGGCGTAGAATTAGGCTTCAATTGGCGAAGTTAGTATTTTGGCTAATTCCGGTTGATGGGTGAGAATTTGATCCGAGGGTCGGAATGGAATTTCGAGAGTTGTTGTAGCTTCGTTAGGTGATGTTGGATATGTGTGCAAATTTTCAGGTCATTCGGACGTCGTTTGGTCGGGTTTTTGATCGAAAGTGCATTTCGGAAGTTTTTGAAGAACTTAGGCTTGAATCCGATGTGATTTAATGGTTTTAGCGTTGTTTGATGTGTTTTGATGATTGGAGCAAGTTTGAATAATATTTTAAGATGTGTTGGTGCTTTTGGTTGAGGTCCCGAGGGCCTCGGGGTGATTTCGGGTGGCAATCGGAAG
>NW_017689187.1:0-850 GCF_001879085.1 Nicotiana attenuata
ATATTTTCAGAGCAAATATGACAACTACTAGCTCCAAGTCGTGAGTGGGGTAATTCTGCTCGTGTTTCCGTAATTGCCTCGAAGCATAAGCGACGACTTTCCCGCGTTGCATTAAAACACTGCCCAATCCCACTATAGAGGCACCACAATATATACCGTACCCCTCGGGTGATGTGCCGTAGAATTGCGGCACTTTTGATACTAATTACATAGACTTTAGCTCGTCTTTTAAAGCATTATAAGTCATTTCTTATGTAGCTTTGGTATTTTGCAGAAAACCAGATTTGAAGATCCAAAAACATGAAAAAGATGACAAAACCCCATGGAAGGGCAGAAATGCGGCAGGTCTGCGACCGCAAAACTCTTGTGCGGACCACATAGTGATCGCACAAATGAAAAAGAAGTTCCAGTGAAGATGACTTTACGATACGATATGCGGTCACAAAATCGATATGCGGACCGCATAACCAAAATGCGATTGGAAACTGGAAAATTGGGTGATCAATTCTGCGAAGAAAATGAAGATGTGCAGACCGCGAAAGCCTTCTGCGACGCATTCTACGGTCGCAGACTTGATCTACAGGGTCATTTTGTCCCTTTTTGACCACGACTTTTAGCTCAATATAAATAGAATGACTAGGGTTTATGTGGACTATCTTGTCTGAAAAAAGAGGCTACACTTAGAGCATTGAATACCCCATATTTTTGGAAGTCTTTTGAAGAGAGAATCTTGTCATATTTGTAAGTCTTTATGACTTTATTTATTACTTTGTTCTTGGATTCTAGTATGAGTAGTCTAGTTTTTAAAATACTAAATGTTGTCGGAACCCTAAATAGGGTGTAAAATGTT
>NW_017689187.1:2986-5871 GCF_001879085.1 Nicotiana attenuata
TAATAGTGAAAGTTGGTTCTTGAAGGTTTTTAGAAGTTCTTCAATTTTTGTTTAGAGCGGGTTTTGATGATATCGAGGTATGAATGGGATTTCGAGACTGGAAATAATTCTGTAATTTCATTCAAGACTTGCACGCAAAATTTGGTGTCAATCCGAGCAGTATAAGTATGTTTCGGCACATTGGAAGTAAATTGGAGAACTTGAAGTTCATATGTTTGATTCAATTGGTTTTAGGGTGTGATTCTTAGTTTTAATGTTGTTTTGGGCGTTCCGAGGGTTCGAGCGAGTCCGTTTTATCATTTCAAACTTGTGGGTATGTTTGGGAGGGGCCCCGGGGGCCCCGAGCGTCAATCGAACGAGGCTCGGACTAAGTTGAAAAATTTGAACAAGAGCTGAAGCCCTAGCTTCTGTCGTAACCGCACCTGCGGTAGGTAAGCCGCAAGTGCGAGCCCGCGGGTGCGGGCTTTGACCGGCAGATGCGGCCCCTTCTCTGCAGAAGCAGTGGGCCTTCCGCAGAAGCGGCTCCAGCCGGCCCAGGGAATTTCGCAGAAGCGGACCATTGTCCGCAGATGCGAGGGCGCATGTGCGGCCCTTGACCGCAGGTGCGGAAATCACTAAAGGCAATGGCCTTCATTTAATACGGGCCTTAGACGTTTTTGGCTCATTTCACTCCATTGTTGGGCGATTTTAGAGCTTCTTGAGAGGGCTTTTTCACCAAGCTTTTGGAGGTAAGTAATTCTTACTATATGTGAGTTAAATACTTAGATTTTGGGTAGATTAACATGCAAAGATTAGAGAAAATCATAGGATTAGAGGAAACCTAGGGTTTGGCAAGAATGAGATTTTTACCATGAAATTGACCATGAAACTTAGTGATAATCATATATTTATGTTCCTTAGGTTATCGGTAACAACTCCCTTCGAAAATTTTCGAAATCCGACCACGTGGGCCTGGGGGTGAATTATAAGAATCTTGCCTTTGGGGTTGGGAAATCAGTTTAAGAGTTAGGATATGAACTGTTGAACCTATAATTATTGGTTTTTACACTATTTGAATAGTTTCAGATTGCTCGGCTCCGGTTTGAGGGTTTGAGCGCATTCTTGAGTTAGAAGTAGGCTCGAAACGAGGTAAGTCTCTTTTATAACCTTGTAAGAGGGAAATTTTACCATAGGTGAACGTAATTAATATATGATTTATTGTGGGGGCTACGTACGCACGAAGTGACGAGAGTCCGTACGTAGCTACTATTCTTGTTATGTCTGGGTAGTTCTAGGCTTACACAATGCTTTATGGGTACCGCTGTATGAATATATTTGTTGAATTGCATTGAATGGAACTAAGTTGAGGATTTCATGATTTCAAAGTTTTCATGTAAATTATTATTTTGAAAGAATTGAGGAAATATTTTATTATATTTATATTTATCCGCGTCGCAAGTATATTCCGTGAGCGGGGTGATTATTTCCACTACTCTCATGGGAGCGAGTCGTTCGCCTCGACAGTTCAGGCCGTTCGACCCTCGGCAGTGCACAATTTACTTTTATGTTGGATCGGGCCGAACGTCCTCGATGGTATTTGTGCGTGATAATAGAACCGGAACTCTTTATAATTCGTATGATTTGTTGCTTGAAAGGTCACTTGTTTTATATGAAGAAAGTGCCTTGATTTCTTAAATTTGATGAAAGGATTTTTAGTGTCATTCTTGTTTGAGCTTGTTGTTACCTACATACATTGTGATTTAAAATATTGAACTTCATATTATTATATTGCTGGCCCTAGTAAGTATCGGAATCGACCCCTCGTCACTACTTCTTCGGAGTTAGGCGAGATACTTACTGGGTACATATTCTTATGTAATCACGCTACACTTCTGTACTTGATTGTACAGGCTTTGAGGCAGGTGCATCTGGCCATCAGTATGGCGCGTAGATTTGACTCCTCTGCTTGAGACTTCCCGGTGAGCTGCCCTTTTGAGCTGTTCTGCAGCAGGTGGAGTCTCTCTTATGTCTTTATTTTCCTGTCTATTTCTTTTCCAGATAGTAGGATAGTATGGTTTTGTATATTCTACTAGATTGCCTACACACTTGTGACACCAGGTCTTGGCACACACATTAGTAAATTTATGATTTTTGGTTTACTGTCATGATTTCAATTCGATTTATTTCTTCCATTTAATTATGCTTAAATTTTAAACTCCTAATTTCTTTATCAATAAGGAAAAGTTATCACGTACTAATTATTTAAACGAGGATTTACTATTTGATTAGTGTTGGCTTGACTAACAACGGTGTTGGGCGCCATCACAGCCTAATATGCAATTTGGGTCGTGACAACATGGTATCAGAGCACTAGTTTCACGTAAGTCTCAAGAGTTATGGGCAAACCTGGGCGTATGTAGTTATCTTGGAGAGGTGTCACGACCCAAACCCCGAACCGGTCGTGATGGCGCCTCTCGTGAAGACAAGGCCAGCCAACCAACCCATATCGCCTTTTCTAAAATAGTTAAACATGAATAAGCAGTCTAAATATGATTTATAAATATTAATTAGCGGAAGTACAACCTAGCACAGTCCTAATCGGGGTGTCACAAGTCACGAGCATCTATAAGAGTGTAAATACAACTTCAAGGTCTAAAAATACATTGAACAGGAATAATGAACAATAGAGAGAGAAGCGGCGCTGCGAACGCTGACAGTCACCTCGCTAAACTCCTATAGCTCTGCCTCCAATCAGCCAAAACCTGCCACCGGGTGAATAAATACCTGCATCTGCACACGAGGTGTAGGGAGTAATGTGAGTACTCCAACCCAGTAAGTAATAAGAGTAAATAAAGACTAAGCAGTAGGAAACATGAATCCACGTTCGCGTTAGGCTCGAATACTCA
>NW_017689188.1:0-928 GCF_001879085.1 Nicotiana attenuata
GTTGTATCGACCCATAGTGAGAATTCCATAACTATAGTATAGGGGAGGAGTCTCTCAATGAAAGGGGGCGTTTCCTTGTAATCTCTTAGAAAGAGGAGCCTTCCCATGGAAGACAAAAAACAGTGATCTTCATCGATTAACGAATGAAGAAATGTAAAATACCAATAAGATTGATCTATTCCTATTTCATTGTATGCATTATTCTCCGATCGTTTATAGATCTAGAGGTTATTAGGTTTGTCAAAGATTTACCTCTTCATTTTCTTTGGTTGATTTGTTCAAAAAAGTTTCAATATCTTTTGAGTCAAACAATGTGGCGCCGTCTGTGGGGGTTTCTTAGTGAAACCTCCTAGTCTCCTCCAGATAGAAAACCAGAAACTCGATCATACACCAAGAGGAACGGTAAGTGAATCTCACATGCCAGCCTAGATCATGATGCTATATACTAGCAAAAGTTGCAACCAACATCATCCCCCGCATGTCGGGCATCACATGAACCAGTCAAAACAAGCCTCGCCTGCAATAAACCAAGGCACAAAAAGGAAGGGAAGCAAGACCGAATATGGCTACCAAACTCGGAAAACACCATCATCGTCAACCATCGGAACGCCAAGCAGAGTAAGTAACACCACCGATCCAACTTGTCCACCAGTTCATTAGATCGGGATAAGGAGGATATCATCCTAACCCACCTTCTGTTGAGTGCCTAAATAAGAACGTAAGCGCATCACGGGAAAGCAAACAAAGAAACATTCCAACTGAAGAATAGGAAATTGTCACGGAACCACTGAAATATTGTCCACCAGACAAACCCGACGCCTCGAAAGCAATACCCTTCGAATGATACCTTATCTCCCTCACTCAAAAGGTGTCCCAAGAAAGTCTCCCTGGGGACTTAAACATCAGGCCGACAAGGAGGAACCCCCCC
>NW_017689188.1:2791-5871 GCF_001879085.1 Nicotiana attenuata
GAGGGGAGGCAGAGGCGAATTTAGGGGGCGCAAGGGTGTTCACCCGAACACCCTTCGCCGAAAAATTACACTGTATATATAAGGCAAAATCTGTTTTTTACCTTTATATATTAAGTTTTGAACACCCTTAACACAATCGAAAAGTGTAGTTTAGTGGTCAAGGGGTTCTAAATTTACATATCACTAATTTGTGTATAATTAAATATGTATACTGGATGCAATTAAGTGATAATTTCTCTAGTTGGGATAAACAAGTTTATAATATAACATAGTTAGGTAAAAATCGCTTGATGGTTGTAACTAGTTAAAATAGCACGGGTTAGCCAGTTTTCGAACCGGTCATTCAAAAATAGCCAGCGTTTGCAAAGTCATTGAAAAATAAATACGCGGAAAGTTCCAGCATAACATACTGGAAATTGGATCACCTGTGTGTGAACTTCCAGCATATTGTACTGGATCCGTATATTATACTGGAACTCCAGTATATTGCTGGAACTCCATTATAATATACTGGAGTTCCAGTATACTTAAGCCGGAACTCCAGTATATTATGCTGGAGTATTTTCTGAATTTTGAACAGTGTTTTCATTCAGATTTATCTTTACATGAAAAATGGCTAAATTTCGATTACTTTTGAAATTGTGGCTATTTTTGAATGACCACTTGTAAATCTGGCTATTTTTGAATTTCTTCCTCGTAACTAGGCATGTCTACTGGGCTGATCCGGAATAAGGGTTTAGCCCGTGGGCCTTTAGCCCTGACCCATATAAGTGGCTGGAATTGTGGTTGGACTTTTTTGGTTACTGGGGCTCTACAGAACTAATGACCCATCAAGCTAATAGGTAGGGCTGAGCTGATCTGGGTTTAGCTGGGGTCATGCTTTTTCTCTTTTTTGAATTTTCTCTAATTTTATAAACTCCAGCTATAATTAAAAAGTAAAGTGTGGTGGCCACCATTATTTAATTTGCTTCTTCAGGTTTCAATTATTGCATGTCTAGCTCTCCCTTGCAAAAAGGAGAAATAATTAGGTAAGGGTCAAAGAATTTATATCATGAATGGAATTTTTAAAAATTAGAAGTAACAAACGAAAAAGAATCAACTTTATACATATCCATATAATACTAGACCCACAAATAACAAATACTAGTATTTTCGTTATTCATGTCAATTTGAATCTTCAAATGATATTAACAAATCAAAAGAATCAATCTTAAAGCCACAAAAAATAAAAAAATAAAGAACTTTCTTCTTCATCTTTTCTACATATACTACAGCTATTGAGTTTTTAACAAATATGAATACCAGCCAAAACCCCTTTAGTAAACTCTACGAGATGAAAAAGTACAAAAAAAGTTGATGTGGGCACACTCAATGCAATAAGTACAACCATCCCTAAAGCCAAGCTTGGCCTTGTATTCATCAACAAATATTGCAATAATCCCATGGCTTCACAAATACTCGAATTATAATTCACATAAATGTTCTTCTCCCAATCCATCCATTCTGTTGGTGGCTCGTAATTCTTCTCTATCATCTTCATCTCTTGAATCCTTTTTCTAAGTATAATCATGTTTTCGTCCACATTTCCACCATTATAATAATTCTGATCATTGGCTTGATCTCGTTTCATTGCCAAAGTCATTGTTCTTGTACTTATTGATCTTTTTTGAGAAAATGGTTTGAATGGAAGTGATGGTATTGAAAGGACAGAAGTTGATGATGCCATTCTTCAAATTTTGTTGTGTCCTTTGAGAATGTGTTTTGTGATATTTATAGAAGATTATATTAGAAATGTAAGCACACTTTAATTAAATTTCAAGGGAAATGTCTTAGGAAATAAGGAATGAGGCAAAACCGTGTCAGCACACCGTAATTGTGCCTGTTTTATAAATAATTTTTAAGAGAAGAAGCAACTAGCAAATGAGCAAGTGGCATCAAATCACATCACACATTTAAGGATTTAGCGTGAAGTATGGATTGCGTGCTTAGAAAAGCATCAAAATCTCATGAGATTTAAGTTATAAGTAGTAATTTAACATGTGAAGCAATTTAATTAGTTATATCATTTTTATTAGATTATTAATTATTTTTACTGTATAAATTTATTCATAATTACATTACAGATAATGAGATTGTGTAAAAAAAATTATACTGTCGATGCATATTATAGAACATAAACTCAATCGCAAAATCCATGATCATCTTCTAAGTTCTAATGCTATACTTAATGATATTTTATTTGTTGCTGTTTCCTATACGAAAATTTAAATTAAATTATGTATTTTTTAACGTCACAAGTCACGCTAGAAGCTGATACTATCTTTAGTGCTCGTTTGCAGCTATATATGGGGAATAAGGGATAATTTTATCCCGAAATAAAATTTGAGATGAGTTTATTCTACGTTTAGTTGGGATAAAATTGCGATATAACTAATCCCGGGATTGTAGTGCTATTTTTATTCCTATGGGAGAGTGGGATAACAATCCTGGAATAATTAATTTTAGGATAATTTGTTTCCCGACCAAACACCCCTATACTTTATACCTTAACTAGTGTATTGGTCAAAATCTGATCGCCAGTCGACCTGACCAAGATCCCGTCCAAGCGACGAGATAGCGAAGGACGACATGGTTTGCTCCAAAACCCCGTACTCACAATGCTCGCCGTAACAAAGAACGGCACTCAGGGAACGACGAAAGCGGACGTCGTGTGAGTTGTATCGACCCATAGTGAGAATTCCATAACTATATATAGGGGAGGAGTCTCTCAATGAAAGGGGGGCTTTCCTTTGTAATCTTCTTAGAAAGAGGAGCCTTCCCATGGAAGACAAAAAACAGTGATCTTCATCGATTAACGAATGAAGAAATGTAAAATACCAATAAGATTGATCTATTCCTATTTCATTGTATGCATTATTCTCCGATCGTTTATAGATCTAGAGGTTATTAGGTTTGTCAAAGATTTACCTCTTCATTTTCTTTGGTTGATTTGTTCAAAAAAGTTTCAATATCTTTTGAGTCAAACAATGTGGCGCCGTCTGTGGGGGTTTCTTAGTGAACCTCCTAGTCTCCTCCAGATG